>NC_057925.1:12466593-12768173 GCF_018873765.1 Telopea speciosissima | reverse complement strand
TGTTTGTCATGGACATTTATCTGTATTTCTCTTACATTTATTGATAAGCATATATTTTTTTGAGTAATCTTGTGTGTATACATTCATTGTTTGTAAAGATGTCACCAGGCTTAGAATCGACCCACTCACGCGGGTGATTCGCCTCGACGCTGAGGTGTAGCGAGAGAGATGAGCCCATGAGCATGTGTGCTCTATGGCGCCTTAGTTATAGCTAAGATGAGACCCTTACTTGGTCCAACTTGGAAGACACCACACTTCCAAGTAGCCTGTTAGAAGCCAGATGTGAGGTTCTAGGCAGAAACCATGAGGGTGACTGCGCTAGAGACTCAGGTTAGGCGCTTAGAGTAGCGACTAGACTAAGATATGTATGGCGTTTATTTATTGCAAGTGACCTGCCCACCCTAGTGGGAGTTACGCCATAGCATGAATATCATACTGCATGTGCTCATGACGACCGATTGTGAGAGTGACCGAATGGATCCCTGCTTCATCACTATGTGAGCCACGTGGATTATATTAATCCCACAATACCCTTATTACCTGAGACGATGTCATGAAAAGGACACCCAATGACGCTACTTTGACGTTCTCCTTAGGACCATGGATGATGCGGTCCAGCGGGAAGCGATTGGGAAAGCTGTTGGGGATATTTGGATGGACATGAGGGGGTCAGGGAAAACCATTGGATGTTACACCTTTGTTATGTGATTCATTGCCCGGGCGACGCATCGTATTTGTGATTGACGCAGTCATGAGTACATTACATACCAAGGATTAACACTATGAGGGGTCGGGAGTGTTAGATCGGGTGTAAGTGGATCGTTTGGGGTATTTCGAGACTTTTGAGAGTGATGTACTATGTTGGCTAAATGAAAGTTTGATATAGTACTCTTACCTTGTACCATCTCGTCAGGTCGCACGCCCCATTGCCTGTATGAACAATAAACACGGAATAAGAGAAACTTGAATGCATAATTAAATTTATGCGCCTTATGTGGGCGAGTGGGAGATGTAATAAAATATGGGCTTTGGGCCCAACTTGATCGCCCACATGTGGGGGTTGATCGCAGGCCCAAGATGAGAGAGGGAGGAACGATCACTTAAGTGATCAATTCCTTCCCCCTTTCTTATCCCTTGTTTTAGATTCCCAGAGAGAATCGGATTAGTGGGGGACCCCTAGGGGTTTAGCCTATAAATAAGTTATTTGGCTCAAACCCTAAGATATGAACACAATTAGAAACTCTCTCCCTCTCTTTCAAGTTCTGTGTTATCCTAGGGTTTCCATCGTTGTATAGGGTTTTGTGGTGTGGAGTTCTTCTTCGTGGAGAAACCTTTCGAGATTGTTTGTGATCGTGACTTGCTGGTAACTGTAAGCCGCATTTGATCATCCATTCCACTGTGATTCCCTTCGGTTCAGGTAATCCCTAAACCTCTGTGATTAATGGAATGCTAATATGATAACAGTTATGAATTATGAATATTAAATATTCAAGCTATTAAATAGGTGTTTCAGATGATTCATGTTGAGATGGATCAATAAGCTTATTGATTACTTGTTTGCATGAATCACTGAGAACACTCTAAAGGGTCAAAAACATTTTACAAAAAGTAGGAAACTAGAAAACCCCTAAATTGTGCAACAAACTCTACGGGCCACAAAAACACCTAAAACAGATGATTTTGGGGCTAATCCACAACCGAACCCAGCAAAAACAATGTTTTTGGGTCATCAACACTTGTAGAGCACTAACTGGCATTTTCAAATTGGGTTACGAATCCTATAACTCGACCCGAATCAAAAGTTATGGTCCCGATAGTGACCCTGGAAAATCACTATTTTTGGCTGAATCGCATGACCTTCTATTGGTCCAAATGGCCCAGGAACTCGTATGAGATCTCCTCTACATCAGTACTCTTTGATCAGGCATTCCTATACAAAAAACAAGATACAAAATTAAGACATTTCAGTTTCTTGCTAAAATTAATAATTTGGTTTTTTTATTTACTCTAAACTAGGATTACAAGATTTTTTTTTTTTTAACCTTTTTTGGTCATCACAAAAAAGATATGTCTATAGAAATGGGGTTCCTCCATTGCCTGCAATGAAATGGCATTTAACCTACCATGTGGCAGCTTGGTTGGCAGTAATAATTTGTTAGCATATCAACTACATCATCCTTTACTCATTCGTGCCAAAATTGAAGTTAAAAATGAACCCAAGAAAAAAAAAAAGATACGATGTTTTCATTCCATTTGTTTCCGTGTAAAACATTTGAAAATTTGTATTTGAAAAAAATTACAATTAATTTTTTACATGTTGATCGACAAATTTTCTAATGTTTGCTTGTAAGAGGTAAATTTGTGATGCAAAATATAATTATAAGATTTTCAAATTTTATTTGCCATTATAGAGGACCCAACAAAGGGCAATGTTGTCAATAAAAACTAGTTCCAAGAGAAATTAAAATAGTCCCAATCGATCAGTGAGTGAAGGGAAGACCATGCTTCATATAAGGATTGGAGTCCGCACTCCCATATGAGGCCTTTTAAAATTGTGAGTGCGACATTAAGCTGGCTTCAATGAACAACTCAGAACAGATAGTATCATGAGACGTATTCCCTAACCTTATCAGGCGCTCTCGCACCGAAACAAATGAAACCTTTCAAAAGATCAGATTCTACAAAATAGAAAGAAGTAAGGACCACTACACCATAAGTAATACAACTAAAATACGCAAGTAAAATTGACTATACTCTACAGTCTACACCAAGTGGGCAATATAGATTCATGACAACAACCATTTAATCACGAGCTAGAAGTAGAAGAAACTTCTTTTTCATATTTATTTATCTTTTATGGTAAAGCTCGATAAGTAGTTAGCTGTCAGGTGTTGAAGGGTGGCTATGAATCCACGTCTTCAGTATATATAAACCCAACAAGTTGCCAAATGGTTTTGACTTTTATAGATTAATTAGATTAGGTTTTGACTTTTGCAATAATAACGATACATTCTTGATTATTTTAACTTTCTAATCTAAGTGAAGTCGTTTCGGTCTTTTTAATAACTTAATTTTGACCTATTCTTGATTATCTTAACTTTCTAATCTAAGTGAAGTCGTTTCGGTCTTTTTAATAACTTAATTTTGACCTATGCTTGATTATCTTAACTTTCTAATCTAAGTGAAGTCATTTCGGTCTTTTTTAATTACTTAATTTTGACCTTTTCTTAGAATATATACAAATCAAGATACCCGTGACGAATTTCAAAATCATCACTACAGCTTATGAGACGAATTTCAAAAGGAGCAATCAATTTTACAAGTCACGATCCCTTGCCATGTGGGAGAGGGGCCGAGTGGATAGACACATGATTTAATTAGAAGGTAACATATCCATCTCACTGTACCAACTTGCAAACTTATTTTTATTGACTTTGACCAGCAAATTAGGTGTGTGGAGTTAAGCGTGTCACAATCAAATCTAAATCGTTTATTGAAAGTAGGAGTGTCAATCGGTTGGATCGGGCCGGGCCGGTTTCGGTCGGGCCTAATTGGACCTCCCCACTTTAGGACCTCCCACCATGATTGGTCCATTTAAATAATCTGACCTCATATGCTAGACATGGTCCTGTTTATAAACGGTCGGTTGAATATTGGTCGTTAATCGGGCTATCACTAATCGAGTTAAACAAGCCTTTGGTCGGACCTTAAATGGGCTACTGACACATTTATCTCTAAACGGACTATAAACGGGTCATAATCGAGGCAAATGGGCTTTAAACGTGTCAGCCTGAACAAAATGGACTATAAATGGACTGTAAACATGTTGGGCTGGGTTGGGCTATTAGTCGATCGGTCTCAGTCAGGGAACCATCGGGCTGAACCCTCGCACCAGGAACGGCCGGCTATTTATTCAGGCCGGGCTCAAGCCCGACATGTTTACTAAATGGACCGGCCCAGTATCGGGTTTTCTCGATCAGGATTGCTGGTGCGGGCTTGAAATTGACACCCCTAATTGAAACCAAATCAATCCACTTATATCGGAACTATGAAACCTTTAATGAATGGTTTGGTTTTGATTTAAAAATGAAAACGTTTAAATTCATTAAGATTAATTAAATTTTGATTTATATATTAAATAAATAATATCCTCGCATGCCTCATTCCCACATTGATGAAATTTTTTTTCAACTAGAAGCAATTGTTCAAAAGTCAAAAGGATAGAGTAGATTTATATTAAATAATTATTTATATTTTTTCAAAAATAGTTAATTTATATTAAATAGTTCTTTATATCGTTTTCTATGAGGGTGGGTGGTCTTTTGGTGTGTCATTTTCTATAAAACAATTTAAGAACCATATAACCTTTTAATAAATGGTTTGATTTTAGTTTCTATCTCTTACACCACGAACGGAATCACACTCTATAGTTTAACCAAAACTGCATCATTTAACACCCTTATATATGTAGAATCCTCTATCACATTGATCAATCTATACCATAGCAAACCGAGGTTCTAATTTGACATTAGTGATAATGATATAAATCATTAACCTACATAACCTATGTTTAGAGTCAAGTTCCCACCCAAATTACTTGTATTATGCAAAAGAGAGAGAGAGAGAGAGAAAGAGAACTCAATAGTTAGGATACCAAAATGCAAAAGTTTCCAAAAAACATCGTAAACTTATGGTGAGTCGAGGACCCTTACACTCCTCGCCCATCCTCTCCTCTCCCCTGTCACTTGACCTTTCTCCATAGAGGATCCTTCCTCAAGGATTTCATTGAGAGAGGAGAGGTTTAGTATGAGAATTTTTATCACCTGCGATTTCCTGTCTGGTACGGTTCTCTAGTGCCTCTAATAAAAGGGGGTGGACCCCACCCGGGCAGTGCGTTCGGTCAGGGGGTGGAATTTTCATTTTAGCCTCCTATGAGAGGAACCGCACAACCATACCGATCAGCGAACCTCTGGGGATAAAGGTCCTTTAGTATGAGGCCCCAAGGACTGCGTTTTCCCTTTGGCTCAGTCCGGTGGATATGCCTCTAAAGCACCTAAGAGGAGATGGGCCATTTTTCTTGGGTTAGGTCTAGGGTTTCAATCAGATTGTTAAAAAATCTCAGTTCTGATTTGGGTGTTTTTGGGGTCAACCAGACCTCCTGACCCAACCCTTTTATGAATTACAATCTGGCTTTGACTTGATCCGGTTCATCCAAAGCAATCTTGAACCATACTCCTGGTCTGAACCGGATAATATTGTTAGTGTCACTTGGGTTCTGCAAACTCTAGCAAGTGACTTTTCCACTGTCCAATAGGTGGGTGTGCACAAGGTAGTTGGTAACGATAGATTATCATTAATTAATTAAAGTGTATTTTCATACAATCTTTATTCTAATTAAGTAGCTAATATTTTGACTTTTTCAACAACGTCTCTAACTAGGGTAGTTTGATACTTTGATAACCAAAGACAATGATTGGATAACGTGACAGTTTTGATGAGTTTTGACTTTTTATTTTGTTCATATTTTGTTGTGGATTGTTTAGAAAAGATCACGAGAAATAAAAGAAGCTACATCATTCACATGCATCATGGGCAATGGATTCACAAGTAAAGAGGAAAAGATAATTGTAACTAATTTACCCATCTTCAGATATTATTAATAAAACCAAAAGGGTTTGGGGAACAATTACAATAAACACAAGAATTTTTAGCTTGAGAAAGAAAATAACAGATAATCCCAAAAATAAAAAGGAAAAATGCAAAATCCCAACTACGACATCAAGAGTTCTGAAATTGTGAGAACATATCTGTAAAAAAAGGATGCCCATAGGTGCTCAGTACTTAATCCCAATATCCCTGTTGCCCAAATTCGTTTAGAAAAGAAGCAAGAAAAAAAAAAAAAATGCCATTCTGGCTCAGTTGACATTTTATAAAAAGGACAGAGATCATTCAGGAATCAAAATCTCAATAACTTACTCTTAGTTAGGATACCAAAATGCAAAAGTTTTCAAATAAACATCATAAACTTATGGTGACTTTTACATTTCCATAGAGTTGACCAAAGTGTATTTCTACTGCAAGGGGGGATTTTGGATCCAAGAGTGCTGAGATAAGGAAAGGAAATTTGCTGCCACTCTTGTGGTAAATGTTACGTGCAAGCTAATCTAAAAATAAAATAAAATAAAAAAGAATAATAGGGACAGAAAGAGAGGAAGAAAGAGATAAATTTGGGATAGAGTTTGGTTTTACAGACGAAGCAATGCCGTCTGACTTGTTCGGAGGTAACCTGCCTCTCTCAAGATTAGTTTTAATTTTCCAATATCTAATTTCTATTTCACCATTCACAAATAAATACAAGTAGAATAATTGGTTATCACAACTACCCCAACTTTCCACTCCTACAACTTCTATATTTTTTCTTCAAATCATTCGATTTCTAATAACTAATTATAGATTTACTATTAATTAATTATTTAATATTAAATAAATTTACTATTATTAATTAATTACTTAATATTAATTAACTATTAAATTAGATATATATCGAGTTCTTAACAGTAAACTTTCCTATGGACAAAATAAGAAGTCATCATACAAATGAATAGCTAGAGGTATGGCTAGGATTTTTTGTACCGAAAAGGATGGGAAACAAGGAATTAGTTAAGGGATCATTCCAACTCCTTCCAAAAAGTAGATCAAAGATTTTGTTTATGAAAAGAGACCTGCCAAGCTCCATATAGTAATGGGGTCCATTTCAGAAGCCAAGGGTATTTCCAGATATTAATAGCTTTATCGGTGCCCATTTTCTAACACACAATGTGCTTAAGATTGGATAATCAAACAAGCTGTTATGAGGGAAATATTTAACTTTAAGAACACGACCCCACAAATGCACAAGGACTATTGATCAATCGTCAACTTATAGTTTTTATTTTTAGCTATTACTTCATAGTTGGTGATTCATAGGCTGTCCAATCAATAACATTTTAGATGATTGGTGATTCATAGACTGTCCAATCAATAACATTTTAGATTCATCTGAAATTCAATTTGCATAAATTAATGACATTTATTTATTGAGTTTCACAGTCAATTAACTAATTAAGTTAACAAAGGTCAATTTTTTCTCATAAACTTATCTCATTCATACATAAATTTAGGGAAAAGACTCTCCAAGTCTAAGGTGTATTCTACGCTTCCTCATATATATCATACCAGTTTTTTTAAATGAGAAAGAATGAATTAATGTGAGAGGTGTATAGTACTTTGCTTGCTTAGAGAACCCTCTCCCATAAATTTAATATTATTAAGGGAAAAGATTGCCATGCTGCCCTGTACAGATTCATTTATACCCTTCTCACATAATAAATAGTAGGATCCACATGGACACCCACTTTCCTATTCTGACCATGTGGATCCCTTGTGGACCTCATATAGATGATACCATTTTTCAACCCCTCATTGGTGTTGTGTGCAAATTCTTTCTTACACTGCCCTTGTAGGAAACTCTCCCTCTTATTAGTATTAGGGTAGTTATCAATGTAACAATGGAAGGTGATGTTTCTAAAAAAAACGAGACAAATCTTAACCATCCAATTTTACGTGTTTTTTTTAATTTAGACTGTTGCTTCCTGCTTAGAGTTAGGGATGTAAATGGATAACCGAAATCCGAATCCGAATCTGCATCCGTGTCCGTTTGGGGGCATCCGTATTCGTTTAGGGATATTCGGAAAATAATCCATCCGAAAAAAAATCCGAATACTTAATAATAAAAAATTAAGTAAATAATGATTTTGAGGGTTTTTGAAGATTCAATAGGTTCTAGAATATGATGAAAAGAAAATCATGATCTAAGAGATATGGATTGAAAGTGAATTATATTCACTAGGGGGAGGAAGGTCCAGGTTACACAAGGCAGAGAGGTAAATGGATGGTCAAAAATCCGAATCCGAATCCGATCCGTTTACATTCCCACTTAGAGTTGGGAGAGTATTGCACAATAATGTCATGAGTATGGTACACATGTATGGATATGCATGGGATGTGTGCACTGATACAAAGGGGTATTTGACTAAATTAGCTTTGAAATTTAACACATGACTAATCTAGATCATGTTCTCTCTCTATCCAATGGTCTAAATGGCCACATCATCTGTCCACGTGGCAAAAATGACTCCTTTATGACAGTTGGAAAAAAAATAGAATTTTATGATGATGATAAATTGCCATATATTATTTTACTTCATCAACCCTTGTAATAAAAATTTGTTTTGAAAGACACATCACTCTATAACTTAGGTCCCTTGAGGCAAACTTCAAGGATAGCACCCTTAAGCGTAAGGGGCTTTTCTTTTTAACCCCACGCCTCTCCACCAACCCTTCCCCAACCCACCCCAACCCCCCCCCCCCCCCAACCAAAAAAAAAAAAAAAAAACAAAAAAAGCAAAAGAAACCACATCGCTTCAACAGTCTTCATTAACTGAGGAAGAAAATACCTATTGCTAAAAAGAAAAGGGAAAATGCCTAGATCTACAAGGTAAAAAAAAAAGGGAAGCAGTTTTCAGTACGGGAGTGTGGCCTACGCCAGCACTCCCATGTGTCTATCTCTCACCTTAAAACAAGGGGGCAGAAGTATCTTTTCACATGGGGAGGAGAGAGATAGACTCAAGGGAGTGCTGGCATAGGCCACACTCCCGGACAGAGAACTTTTTCCCAAAAAATAAATAATTACAAAACAAATACGTTTTACTTTGTTTTACACTTATTTTTCTTGTAAAAATACTTGTTTTGTAACTCTTGTAGAAATTACCCCCAAAAAAAAATCCTCAGCTAAACTGAAGGTACAAAATGCAAAAAAATGAGCACCTACAATAATCCTTGGATCAGTAAAAAGCTACACAAAAGAAGAAGACCTTTAAGGTTGAAACGTCAATTGTTATACAACTGACCCTAAGATATATGCTTATCAATTATTTTCCTATTTGTCATAAGTTTTCCCTGCATCTAACTTTTTTTTATTTTTACAAAAATAACATACTTTAGTATGTCAACCTATTTTAACATCACGCGAACTTTACAACTTTCCCTCTACTCAAAACTATACTGGGAAATGAGACTCAACAAGAAGTAAAGTGAAAGCAAACTCAGATATTATGGAGCTAACACAGATTTGGAGCATATTCAACATATGAAAATCCTAACATAAGTTACACCTGGCCTAGCACAAGAGGCAGTTTAATACATCTCTTTTTACATGACAACTAGCATAGCAACTAAATTGGTAGTAGCATCATGGTTTTAGTAATTTTTGCTGTAATAAGCTCCCCTGCTTTTCAAATCTAAGTGTCATTGTGAGAGAGCCAGAAGGAAAAGCTCCAAAAAAATGCGCAAGTCATGATAATACTGAACCAGGTTCATAATATATGAATGCCAAAGCAATTTTACATTCCACGTCAAATGGAAACAATGACATCTATGTTACAGGTAATACAGGGGCAGAAGCAACACAGTTACTTATATAGGGGGTCTTCAATGAAAATTCACCTGAAATTCTCAAGGTTCTGTAGAAGATTTTCCCAAAATGCATTGTAGACATATTTCATCCTCACTTGTAAGTACAATCCTGCCACAAATGCTTATTTTCTTCATATAAGCCAGCAATACTTTATGGTGCACATTTGTCACAGGTTACTGCAGGCACTGAGAGATTTGACTCAAATTTCAACACTCCATCCCCTGTTCCCTTTTCCTATGGCACAGGAGTGTTTTCTTTACAAACTGTCCTTCCCATATATGCACGGTTGCACCAAAATGGTGTCACGGATAAGCCTGTACACCACTAACATAAGTTGCCTCAACAGATGCTGATGCTTCTGTGGCAAAGTCATCCCATGAAACACTGGACAATAAGACAAAATCTGCCAATTTTCCAGTGGATAAGGATCCCAGCTCTTCATCGAGGAAACAAGCATAAGCAGCTGAAATGGTGTACCTGCCATTGCAAAATCTAGTTTAGCAGGGGAAGAACTCCCAGAAGAATATTAGCTTCTACAAAATTGACAGCCAGCTTCAATAAATGAAATTCTAATATAACAGTAAATTATTATTATTTTTTATTTCCACACATAGTGGAGTTTGCAATGAAGGAGAGAGCAGAGCTAAATAAGTATCGGTAGTCAACTAGAAGAGCAGGATAGACACACATGATGAACTGAGATTAAGTGCGGTCAAAGACACTCAAAAACTGTGTCAAGCCACAAATCAGGTCTGAGCTGCATTAGGGTGAATTTCAAGGCATCCATTGGTCTTCTCCTATCAAATAATAAAACATGATGGCTGAACTTAAATAGTAAAAAAATGATAATCTCCTTGAGGACACTACATCTCTCCTTTTTAAAATGCATATCTTGTAATTCTTTTCCGCCAGTGTATTTCTCCTGCTACATATCTCGTTAGAAGAGTTCCTTCCCATGTTCTGCACTGAAAACCTCCTCTTTCTGTTCTATATTACCCATAACTCCTTATCACTGTCGAGGCATGCCGATGATACATATGTCTCTGTGTGAAAGCCGGATCGAATTGAGAGAGGAGGGGGGGGGGTTGAATCAGTTCCCTTAAATTTTACAGCGTCTTCTGCAAAGCACACAGTCGCTTATAGTCTCACCTCGCACCACCAGAATGTGGCCAGGTCTACCAAGACTATAAACCCACTCTGCAAAACAGGGATTAGTCTCCAACAAATAAAAGTAGACACAGAGACACGATTTACGTGGTTCACCTCACAGTATGTGAAGGCTACGTCCACAGAGCAATACTCCTCAGGGTTTCGTATATGCCCAATACTCAACAACAGTACAATTGGCCGCCCCTACGGCCAGGATACCCCTTACCCTGCTTCAACCTCTCACCTCAGTAAGGGCAAGGACTTCAATCCCTAATATAAGATGGCCTCAGCCTTACAATCAATCAACCCAATAATCAGATTTCAATCACAAACCCAACCCTTAACAGATTACACAGAGACAATGGTTTGTGAACACGTTTACCTTCTCAAAGGAAAACTCCCAACTCCAAACGAATGCTGTGAGATCTTCAACAGGACGGATCAAGCACTCGAATCCATCGCTAACAACCAAACCGATGTTTTCTGACGATTTCCTTCGCCCCTCTGCTCTCGAATCACGCTGGAATGGTAGAAGACGACTTCTCCTCGATTTCCTTCTTCACTAGGGCTACAGAGATGCGTTTTGGGTCCCTTAACAAGAATATATATACAATTTCAAAAGATACTCTTCGGACCAATGAGAAAGAAGCAAGAAAACGCAAGCCCAAAAATTCGCCTCGAGGGCTGCCGGCCTCTGGTTCGCCCCGATGTCACAAATCACAATACCATCAGACCGATGGTCCGCCAAGTAGCTACTAACGGTCACAACAGGTTTGAGGCTCTCCAGTCGACTGTCCTCTACGATAATGGAGACAACTGCATTGTCCTCCCCTCTGAGACACTGTCAGCCCCTTTGGTTGATAATCTTCCACCTTCAATCCATCACCATCATCCGCCTGTGCTCACTGCTACCCCTGTCCCCTCCAACCACCTCCCTTACCTCGACTGCTCCCCCATTTGCTTTAGCCTCTCTCCCCCTTCGTGGATCAACCATTCCTGCAATTGTCCCTACCCTCTCAACTAACCCCCCTCCCATTTTGTCCCATTCGTCTCTAGTGGGGGGCCCCACCCCTCTCTCCTAGATCATTGGCACGATGGGCTCCCCCTACAATGGGCCCTCGATTCCCCATCCCATCCCTCTCTGGATCCAGTCACTCGGATCCTCCCATTTCTTTAGGTTGCCCTTTGGGGTCCTCTCTCTCGCCTGCTCCTGACCCAAACCCGTCCCTTCTCATGAATTCGATTGGCCAATTTCCCTAGGGCCAGACTCCTCATATTGTGATGTAGAGGAGATAGTAGATGAGTTCTTGAGCCGGTTGGACCAACAGAAGTCCACCTGGATTGGTCGGAGGTATTAAGGGAAATAGGGCGAATTATATATCAAATCGAAGATCTCGAGGGCAAAATTGATAGAGGGGTATTGCACCATTGTGACCTTTTTGATGCAGTTGCTAAACACAAGAGAAGAAGTAAGCCTATGATTGGAGATTTCTAGTACTATTGGGAGGAAGTTCCAGTTCGGATCATGGGTCATGTTAGAGTTTGTTAGAAGTAAGGGAGAGAGGGGGAGTCGTGAATAGGGAATAACGTCAGCCCCTATTCACGATTTCCCCTATTGGGGGTATTTTTGTCTCTTGCTATTTTTTGTCTTTTACCTTATTTATTAATATATGTTTTGGGGGCAGTTTTCCTTACGGCTGCAGTCCCAATCGAGCAGTTCTTCTTTCTCCTTCTCCTCTCTTCTTCTTCTTCTTCTTCATTTAATCTAATATGGTATCAGAGCTAGGACTGTAGGAGTCAATTTAACATCCTCGAACCTTCTCCATTCTCTTCGTTTGGATCAAAACAAGGTTGCGACTTTGGAGCCTTAAAGCTTTGAGGATTTTTGTGGTCTTACTGTGAAGGGGATGCAGCACCCAATGCTGCAACTTTGTGGAACTGTTTGAGACTAGTTCATGTCTACATAAAATAACTAGGTCTCAATTTTTGGTATGTATGAAGGTTGAGATCGATTCAGGTGCTGTTTTGCGATTTGGAGACTGATATTGTTCTTTCTTTTCTGAATCGATTTATTGGAGGGTATTTATTTTGCTGGCTGGTGTATTGAATTCACTACAAAAATCAATTCCAGAATTTTTCGTGGTTGATTGAAGCTCTTATCTTCTTGCTGGCTGGTGTTTGTTGGTTGTGAGTGATTGAAGATCATATCACCCTGCTGTCCTACAGTTTCAGAACTGTTTGTAATTTCAGAAGTGTTTGCCAGTTGAGAAGTACTTGCTGTCCTCTGTCTGAGACTGCTCTGTGAATTTCAGAAGTGTTTACAAGTTGAGAAGTGCTTGCTGTCCTCTGTCTGAGACTGCTCTGTGAAGATTCAAGGTGTTTAGTTAAGCATGGGTGATGCAAAGACGACTGTGACTGAACTGTCCTCTTCTCATTGCATTACCGAAAGGAAACTTGAAGGAATTTCTAATTTTCAGCAATGGAAAAAGGTGGTTCGATTGGCCTTAACGGGGCGTGATCAACAGGATCATCTCACCAAGCCAAAGCCTGAAGGTGACACGACATGGGATACAGTGGATGCACGCATATTGAGTCAGATGTTGAACTCAATGGATAATCATATTGCAGACCTGGTTACTCACATTGACACAGTAAAGGATTTATGGGAATACTTGAATGTCCTCTATTCTGGGAAGGACAACTTGTCTCGGATTTATGACCTGTCCCGAGCATTTTATAAAGTGGATCAGAAGACTCTGAGTGTAACCCAATATTTGCGGAATTCAAGCGACTATATGAGGAGCTG
This sequence comes from Telopea speciosissima, assembly GCF_018873765.1. NCBI lineage: Eukaryota > Viridiplantae > Streptophyta > Magnoliopsida > Proteales > Proteaceae > Telopea > Telopea speciosissima. The sequence goes on along the minus strand of NC_057925.1, from coordinate 12,754,704 downwards.
AATTCCATTCTTCCTCTCACGTCTGATATGAAGGAGATGCAGCAACAGCGAGAGCAGCTGGCTGTTATGGTATTTTTGGGTGGACTTTGAAAAGAATTTGAGCCAGTACGGTCTCAAATTCTTGGTGGGGATAGAGTCACCACACTTCCAGAGGCTTTTGCTCGCCTTTTACGGGTTTCTCGTGAGAACAGTCAAGACTCCACCCATGGTAATGAGGGTTCAGCACTTGCAGCCCTTCCCAACCGTGGGCTTAGTAGTGGGACAGGTACGGGCAGCAGTGGTGGTGGCTGTGGTCGTGGGTCAGGGAACAGTAAAGCACCCACATCCGGTACTTCAGAGACTTCAGGACAGGTGCGCACTTGTCATTATTGTGGCAGAGCTGGTCACATTCAGCGCTTCTGTTGGAAGCTTCATGGTAAACCACCTCAGTTTGCGAATTCAGCCAGCAGTGATCCGGTGGTTACTCCTCCTTCCAAGCCTGAGGGTAAAACAGTGACTATGTCTGATGAAGATTATGAGCGATTTACTCAATTTCAGAATTCTCAGTCATCTCAGTTCTCCACTGCTACCCTAGTTCAGCCAGGTAATGCTATTGCATGCCTATCATCTACTTCTCGTCCCTGGATCATTGATTCAGGTGCTTCGGACCATATGACTGGAGCATCAGGTATCTTTTCTTCATTTCGTGAATCTTCTTCTAATGTTGTGTTAGCCGATGGGTCTCTTGCTAAAGTTCGGGGTACAAGCACTGTGCATGTTACCCCCTCTTTGTCGTTGTCTTCCGTTTCTTACTTGCCCAAATTTCCTTTCAATTTATTATCTATTAGAAAATTTACCAAAGCTAACAATTGGTCGGTTACCTTTTTTCCTGATTATTGTGAGTTTCAGGATCTCAAGTCGAGGAAGACGATTGGAAGGGGTCGCGTATCTGGGGAACTGTATCTTCTTGACGACGCATCCACTGTGGTGTGTTCGAGTGTGGCACTTCCTCATCAGATTCAATGTCGTTTGGGTCATCCTTCATTGCAGACTTTGAAGATTTTAGATAGTTGGTTTCAGTCCTTGTCTAGTTTGCAGTGTGAGTCTTGTCAGTTTGGGAAACTTCACCATGTAAGTTATCCCCCTCGAGTCAGTAACAGGGCTGTCCAACCCTTTTCTTTAGTTCATTCGGATGTGTGGGGTCCGTGTCCTGTTTCATCTGTGTTGGGTTTTCGTTACTTTGTCACTTTTGTAGATGACTTTTCCAGAGTTACCTGGATTTATTTGATGAAGGATCATTCTGAATTATATTTCATTTTCTGTACTTTTGTGCTTGAAATTCAGAATCAATTTACTATCCCTTTGAAAGTTCTTCGAAGTGACAATGCAAAAGAATATTTTTCTACTCCCTTTAATGAGTTTATGGTCCAACATGGGATCATTCATCAGTCCTCTTGTGCGGATACACCTCAACAAAATGGTGTAGCTGAGAGGAAGAACAGACATTTGATGGAAGTTACTTGATCTCTTTTATTTGAGATGAAAGTGGCTAAAGTTTTTTGGGCTGATGCTGTTTTGACTGCGTGTTATCTCATTAACTGCATGCCTTCTTCTGTTTTGGGTGGTAGCATTCCATATTCTTTGTTGTTCCCTTCCCATCCATTGTTTGTCTTACCACCACGTGTTTTTGGGTGTATTTGTTTTATTCAGGAACATCGTCTTGGTCGCTCTAAGTTGGATCCTAGAGCTCTTAAATGTCTTTTCGTGGGGTATTCTAAAACCCAAAAGGGTTACTGGTGTTATTCTTTTGATTTGCGAAAGTACTTTGTTACTGGTGATGTCTCCTTTTTTGAATCTACTCCATTTGTTGCATCCTCGCTGCCTGCTTCGGAGATGGACGATGATCTCCCTCTTTATGTTGTCGATACTTCTTCTTCTGTGCAGGCTCGTTTGCCTACGGTGCCACCTCCTACCAAACCACTGGATGTTTTTCGTCGTCGCCCACCTGATGCACCGACACATTGCATTACACCTATGGAGAGATACAGTACCCAGGCAGCACCATCTACCATGTTATCCTCGCCTTCAGATCCTACTTCAGGTACTTCCTCCTATGTTACTGTACCTCCTATTTCTGATCTTGATGTTCCTATTACTACCCGTAAGGGGGTTCGCAGTTGTACCTAACACCCTATTGATCGTTTTGTGTCCTATGCTCATTTGTCCTCTTCTTTTGTTGCTTGTTTATCTACTATTGACAGTTATCCTATTCCTAAGCCTTGGCTCACCATGGGTGGAGGGCTGCCATGACTGAGGACTTATCTGCTCTGAAGGACAATCAGACATGGAAGCTTATTTCTTTACCCTCTGGTAAGACTGCTATCGGTTGTCGCTGGATCTTTGTGGTGAAGGTTAATCCTGATGGTTCTGTGGCTCGGTTGACGGATCTTTGTGGTTGCTAAGGGCTATGCCCAGGTGTATGGTGTGGACTATCTGGATACTTTCTCTCCAGTTGCAAAGCTTACTTCTGTCCGCATTTTAATTTCTTTGGCTGGTATACATCATTGGCCATTATTTCAGCTAGACGTCAAGAATGCGTTCTTACATGGGGACCTCCTTGAGGAGGTATATATGGAGCAACCTCCTGGTTTTGTTGCTCAGGGGGAGTCTGGTAAGGTGTGTAAGCTGAGGAAATCTTTGTATGGGCTGAAGCAGTCACCACGAGCTTGGTTTGGCCGCTTTACAGATGTTGTGCTGGAGTTTGGTTTGACTCGGTCTGAGAGTGATCACTCAGTGTTTTTCAGGCAGTCAGATGCAGGGAAGATATTTTTGGTAGTTTATGTAGATGACATTGTTATTACAGGGGATGACTCTTCAGGTATTGAGAGCTTGAAGACATATTTGGGACAGCAATTCTAGACTAAGGACCTGGGACGACTAAAGTACTTCTTGGGTATTGAGGTAGCTCACTCAAGGAAAGGGATTTTGCTCTCACAATGAAAATATGTACTTGATTTACTTTCAGAGATAGGATTACTGGGCTCTAGGCCTTTGGATACTCCTATGGATCCAAATGTGAAACTCATGGCAGAGGATGGGGATGTTCTGGATGATCCAGAGACGTATCGAAGGCTTGTAGGGAAACTCAACTATTTGATTGTGACTAGATCTGACATCTCTTTTCCTATCAGTGTACTGAGTCAATTTATGTCCGCCCCTAGGACAGCTCATTGGGAGGCAGTTATAAGGGTGTTGAGATATATTAAGAAGGATCCAGGCCGTGGTCTCTTGTATTCTAATCATAATCATAGAAGGATTGAAGGATTTACTGATGTGGATTGGGCAGGATCTCCTATTGATAGAAAGTCTACTTCAGGCTATTGTGTCTTTGTTGGAGGGAACCTTGTTTCATGGAAGAGCAAGAAACAGACTGTAGTAACTCGATCTAGTGCAGAGTCGGAGTATCGAGCTATGGCTCATGGCACTTGTGAACTAATGTGGATTAAACAGTTGATGACGGAACTTGGATTTGGTGATGATTCTCCTATGCTGTTGTGGTGTGACAGTCAGGCTGCTATTCATATTTCTGAGAATCCGGTGTTTCATGAGAGAACGAAACACATTGAGGTCGATTGCCATTTTGTTCGTGAGAAGCTGCAGCAAGGGTTTATTTCCCCTTGCCATATTCGCACTGGGGAGTAGCTTGCTGATTTGTTCACCAAGTCTTTGGGAAGTATGAGAGTGAATTATTTTTGTACCAAGCTGGGCATGATTAACATCTATGCTCCAGCTTGAGGGGGAGTGTTAGAAGTAAGGGAGAGAGGGGGAGTCGTGAATAGGGAATAGTGTCAGCCCCTATTCACGATTTCCCCTATTGGGGGTATTTTTGTCTCTTGCTATTTTTTGTCTTTTACCCTATTTATTAATATATGTTTTGGGGGCAGTCTTCCTTACGGCTGCAGTCCCAATCGAGCAGTTCTTCTTTCTCCTTCTCCTGTCTTCTTCTTTCTTCTTCTTCACTTAATCTAATAGAGTTAATGTTTTCAATTTCAGATTATAATAAGTTACTATTATTGTGGTTGGATTAGGAGTCATAGTCGTCACAGCGTCTAGGTGACCCAAGGCATTGGAGGAGGCCTGGATGTCAAGGTGACACCAACAAGGCGCCTGAGCGACACCTAGGCAACCAAGGCGCCCTTCCAGCAAAGGGTGCCTGGATGCCTTGACAACTTTGTTAGCAGTTGCAAGATTTCAGACCTGTTTCCCAGGTAGATTAGGACTTCCATTATAGCGGGTCGATATCATCGTAGTTGTCAAGTTCTGCTTTGATTCTGTTTTTCCTCTGCAGTCCAGGATTGGGTCCTAATAAATCCAATTCCAATATTGAAAGAGTTCTTAAAAAATTTATAAATAGGAGTAAAGGCTCATCCTCCCACACAATTTGGAAGAAATATTAGTTCAGTTTATTCTGAATCTTTTCTGTGGATTCAGTGTAAGTCTCAGAGGATTTCTCAGGTGGTGCTTGGTGGATTCCGAGTTGGAGCTCAGGTGGATTCCAGGCCTAGTTCTACCAATTTTTTAGTTCTAGTCCTTCCTACTTGTATTAAAGGTCAGTAATCTTCTAGTTCCGAGAACCTGCGGCTTCCCTGTTTTGCTACCTATTTCCAGATTGCTTTCATACTCTCATATCTCTCTCAATATTTATCTGAATTGTGTCAAATTTCACATACTAGTTTGTGATCATATTCTATCTAATTCTCTTACCTAGTGTTCCTAGTAGCACCAGGACTTCACTGTAGATCCCTACTCTGTTATCAAAGTTTTTCTAAACTTTGCAGGTCTCTTCCGCAACTAGAATAGACCACTCGATTCTGAGTTTTTAAACCTTATATTCAGTTATCTTGTCAGCAGCCGGCACCGGAAAAAACCCTTGCCAAACCCTTTTAACATGGATTCGGAAACCTTATTGTTGTAATTTTAGGTACAAGGGTATTTTTGCCTTGTTTACCCCTTAGGGGTATTATTGTGCTTGTACCTATTTTGGAAAGTTCCGTAGTCTATTATAAATAAAGTGGGCTGTGGACAAAATGTCACAAATCATTATTCTCTAATTCTTCTCTCTCTATTTCTTCATGGTATTAGAGTGAAGATCATTATGGGGATCCGAACCCTAATGAGCAAACCCTAGAAGTTTTCACTCTCAGCACTGCCGCCGCCTCCTCTCTTTTCCAACACCACCACCTCCCTCTCTTGGCTCCACCACTCTTGCCTCCACCTCCCTTCGGTTCCGCCTCCTTTCAGCTCTGCCTCTTACCGCCACCACCTTCTAGCACCTCTTTCTCTCGGCGCTTCCTTCTCCCACCCCTTGGTGGTAATTTTTTCCATCAAAGGTTCTTTTTTATTGCCCCCATGTTCGTTTGAGCAGATCTCTTTATCCTTTTATTTTAGATCTATGTTTCTCTTCACAGAAACAATTTATTTTGCTCAAGTTTCCTTTGCCTTTTTTTTGCAAGGCTTCTTGTTGGAATTCTTTTGATCTCTAACCAGCCACCATGTCGAGCTTGACTACTGATGTTACTTCTCTGGACACTTCGAGTGATTGCGGCTTTCCTACGTTCCCTGTTTGCTCAATTAAATTGGACAGGAACAATTACTTGATGTGGTCACGTAAGTTACTGCTTGAAGAAGCTGGTCCAACTCACAACAAATAGCATTTGAACAATTATCTGGTAATGTCCTATCTTCTTAGTTCCATGCTCCCAAATATTGCATGGGGTTATCTCTTGCTGGACTCTGCCACCAAGATCTGGAAGGCTGCGCTGGATACCTACTCTCAAGTGGGTAATGATTATCTTGTCTATGAACTCCAGAAAAAAGTACATGGGACGAAACAGAAAGAGATGACATTATCCCAGTATTTTTCTGAGTTGCGAAGCATGTGGCAAGAGTTATATTACTATAAACATTTTTCTGCTTCTTGTCCCACCAATACCTTGAAGTTTCACAAGCGGGAGGACAAGTTTCGAGTGTACGTGTTCCTGGCAGGTCTTAACATTGAATTTGATCAGATTCGGGCTCATGTCCAGAGTCGTGATCCTTTTCCCGCTCTGGAGCAGGCATATGCTATGGTTCAATCAGAAGATAGCTGTCATACAGCAATGTTACAACCTGCTGTTCCAGATCAGACTGCACTTTTTTCGGGGATTGGATCCTCTTCCCATATGGAAAATCAGCGTTCCGGTGATCGCCCTAGTTCTGACAAGGGTCCTATTAAATGTGAGTACTATGGGAAAGAATGTCACAGCAAAGAATTCTTTTGGAAGCTCCATGGACAACCTGAAAATGGTAAGGGTTGTGGTCGTGGCTGTGGGACAGTTTCGGTTCAGGCACATCAAACCGAAACTACTGAAGGTGCACCCATTGGAGCATCTCTCTCCCGAAGATTTGATGATCTAGCTCCGTCACCACCTTATACCGAACAGCCTTTCTCCATCTGCATCTGTCGCTACTTCTATGCCAGCCACCTCTGATTCTCATTTTGCTCACAAAGGTACTTTGTCGGTGGCCATAGTGTCTATCTTGCATCCAATCCTTGGATAATTGACTCTGGGGCCACCGACCATATGATAGGTTCATCTCTCCCCTTTTTTGAATAATTTCATAGTTCAGGTAAGTGTAAAGTTTGGGTTGCTGACGGTTCCCTCTCCTCTATTTCTGGGAAGGGTTCTATCAAATGCTCTCCTTTACTTTCTTTATCCTGTGTCTTACATGTACCCAACTTTGCTACTAATCTTCTTTCCATTAGTAACCTTACTAGGGATTTAAATTGTAAAGTAACATTTTTTCCATCCCATTGTGTGCTACAAGACTTGGTGACGGAGAAAATGATTGGCAGCGGTAAAGTGGTCAACCGCACTTGCTGGATTTTGAAGACTCCTCAGCCTTGATGACAGAAGCACCTCCCGGCTCCTCTGAAGTTGCTCTAGACTATTTATATAGATGGCAACATAGATTGGGTCATACTCCTCTTAGGACTTTGGCTAAGATTTGTCCTGATTTATTTAGAAAATGTAACCCAAAATTTTTTTTTGTGATGCATGTGTTTTTGCAAAACAAACCCGTTCAATTTATCCTCCATCTGATAATATGAGTTTGGAAACTTTTTCATTTAATCCATTCTAATGTGTGGGGCCCTGCCCGTTGTGTTTCTATTACTAGATACTGATGGCTTGTTACATTTTGGGTTACCTGGATTCATAGTTTAAAGTATCAGTACGTATCGTATCGGCCAGTACCGATACGATACATATTGATACTTCTCTTTTTTTTTTTAAAAATGAACTGTCTCAAATTGTATCGAAATGTATCGGCCGATACAATATGATACCACCGATACGTCCAGTTGAGGGTCCAATAAATGTATCGGTATGTATCGAATATGTATCGACCGATACGGCTCGATACATACCGATACATACCTTTACATACCGATACCATAGATACATTCCATAACCATTTTCACTCACAGACTCGATAGAACTCCTATTCTAATGGAAAAATTAAGGAAAACTCTCAACCAAGAGTCTAAAATTTTGCATTTAATCTTGGTTTTTCACACTTTTAGACTAAAAAACGAATCAAGGAGTGCTACAACATCATCCTTTGCATCATCCAATACTCTTCATGGCTATAGACGATTACAATATGTAAGAAACCTCATCTTTTATAACAATTTCAATTTAATGCACTTGTTTGGTTATACATTATTCTCGATTTTAGTATTTATGCATGACACTTGTTATATATTGTTTATTTATATTGTTTTTTGTTCTAAAAGTATATTTCCATGTGTATTTTGACCATTTCTATGCGTATCTATATTGTTCGATACGATACGATACGATACGATACGTCTCTTAAAATCACCTGACCAATATGATACCCGATACTGATACTTTAAACCTTGCCTGGATCTACCTGTTACGCCAGAAGAATGAAGTCTTCCGCTGTTTTCAACTCGTTCACCATATGGTTCAGACTTAGTTTGATGCCAAGATCAAAATTCTTCGTTTAGTTAATGGGCGAGAATATGTGGATAGATCTTTTGAGAATTATTTGGCTGAGCATAATCCACCAAACCAGATGTGTGGACACCCCTGCTCAAAACAGTATTGCCTAAAGCAAGAATCGTCATTTGTTGGAGGTTGCTCGTTCCTTGATGTTTCAAATGAATGTCCATGCACCTTATTGGAGCGAAGCTGTCCTCACGGCTGCCTACCTAATTAATTAGATGCCCTCCCGTGGCATCCCGTGTCTTGAACTCTCGCTGCTCGTTGGAACTGCTTACCGGATCAATTAATTTTGTTGTGCCCCGAAAAGTATTCGGTTGTGTGTGCTTTGCCTGGAACCATCATCAGCACGGGAAACTTAATCCTCAAGGCAGCTGCTGCATTTTCCTTGGCTACTCAGCCACTCAAAAATGGTACAAATGCTATCATCCTCCCTCTCCCCGGGTGGTTGTCTCTATGGACGAGGTCTTCCATGAGACTGAGGCATATTTCTCAAGTACTGCACCTTTTCAGGGGGAGTCCTCGTGTTTCTGCCATGGCGGTCCCCCCTCCTAGGGAGGTACGCCCCCCTGATCCCCCTCCTCACCCATGTTTTACTGCGGGTGGGACATCTTCATATGCCTCTGTGGTATCCAGATCTGCTGCTTTGCCACCTGTCCATGTGGAAATCAAAAAGCCAACATCGCACTTTGGAAATCCTGCAATCTTCTTCTCCAAGGAGGAACTTGATATCTCTGAGAGGGCTTTTGCGACCACGCTGGTGGCCAAGTGCAGCTATGGGAAGCCTGCTCTCTTCCAAATTAAGGAACATCTTCGGAAGACTCTTTTCCTGCAAGGCGATGTGGTGGTCTCGACTTTGGATCCCAAACATGTGCTGCTGCGATTTGCTGTTCAGGCCGATTTCATCAAGGTTTGGCTTAAGGCACAAATGCACATTCAGGGATTTCTTTTTCTGTTTATGAGATGGTCTTCAGACTTCATCTCTGGGTGGGAGTCTCCTCTGGCGCCGCTGTGGGTGTCCCTGCCGGGGCTTCCAGTTAATCTATATCAAAGGAATTTCCTGGTCTTAATCGCTGGAGCTATTGGTAGGGTTCTGCGTGTCGATGGAGCAACGGCAAATTGCACAAGAACAGTGGCTGCAAGGGTGTGTGTGGAGGTCGATTTACGTGCATCTCTCCCTTCAAAAGTCTGGATTGGGTGTGGGGCGTCGGGCTTTCACCAGAAAGTGGTTTATGAGAACCGGCCAGCCTACTGCGACATCTGCTCAAAGATTGGACACAGGAATGAGGCCTGCAGAAGTGTTTTTCGTAGGACGAATGTCACTGGAACAGCTGAGGGTGCTGCCGGCGACGGCACCTCTCGTGGAGGACCTGCTGATAGAGATAATGCAGGTGTCTTCATCCCAAGGGGTGAGGGCACCTCTCGTGGAGGTACAGGGACCACCGGTGAGCCTGCGCTGGGGTTTTCGAGGCCTGCTTGCCGGAGGGGAGGACAATGGAGAACTGCAACTCAGCAGGTAGACAATGGGGCCCTGTATGTTGGTGGAGATTTGCTCGAAAACCCTGCGGCTGGGGGGCGTGGTTCGATGGACAGGGGAGAATTGCGGGTACATGAGGAGCGGCCAGCTTCAAAGGTGGGTGGCTTACTCCAGTCAGTGGAGGAGGAAGTGCTGCCCGGTGTTGCTGCCGAGGAGACCAGGGAGGGCGATGGATTCTTGGTGGCGCAGGCTGCCAGAACAGGGGGTGACGGTGACTATCAGCCGGTTGAGGAGGGAGAGGTTCTTTGTGTTGAAGGCATCGAGGCCATGGAGGGTGCAGACAGCTTGGTTGATTTAAGCCTGTCTATGGTGGATTCGAGGGCCAATGGCAGCTTACTGGGCTTGGGCAATAGCGCACATGGGACTCGATCGCAGCCTGATGGTGACAGGCCTCGGCGTTATTTCGATAATAGAATTCTGCCCCTGGGATCAAAGGACGATGGCTGTGCCTCGGGCTTGGCTGGCCCAATGTTGGAACGACAAGCACTGCTGGATATTTTGAGGGCTTTCAATGCCACTCTAGAAGAGAGGATCTGCAACACTCTTGGGAGGCTGGAACCAGGGAGCAGTGCCTCCGAGCCTGCAGGGCGTCGTGTTTGAAGCCGTGTGCACCCTAAAACAGCTTTTCTCGGTGCAGCTTTTATGTATGACAGAAAGAAGATCAAGAAGGCAAGACAGGGGAGACAAAACAGGGAAGAAGCCCAGAGACGAGTAATGAGATCGATGCGATCGACAACTGCCCACAGCAATATTTCCTTATGAGTTGTGTTTTTTGGAATGCCCGGGGAGTTGGGAATAAGCCCACGATTAGGCGGCTGAAATCTTTGGTGTGTTTGCATAAAGTAGACATTGTTGCTGTTGCTGAACCAAAAGCTCAGGTTTCGAAGGCGCGTTTGGTGCTGCGTAAAATTGGGTTAGATTCTTTACACTTGTTGGACAGGTTTTGGGTGTTTTGGAGGGCCTCATTTAAAGTCAGAGTGGTGGAGGAACATGATCAATTTATCACTCTCGAATGTGAAGAGGCCAGCAGGGGGACGTTCCAGTTAGAATATAGGTTTAGGAAATAAGAAGAGAGAAGGAAGAGGTTGGAGGACGAAGAAGATAGCAAGAGAGAAGAGAGAAGAGTGTATTGGGCTGTAACGATTGTGAATGGAGAGACTTCTCCATTCACCATATATTTATTTAATCATCACTAATAGGAATTACATCCACCTCCCTAGGGAGGTATAAGGGAAATAAAGAAGAAATAAAAGAATTACATAATAAGGCAACTAGTGATAGATTAGTTACTAAACTACCCCTATTACATGACTTCTAACACTCCCCCTCAAGCTGGAGAATATATATCATGCATTCCCAGCTTGCTTAGGAAGGAACTAAACTGAGGAGAGCCAAGAACAAGTGAAGATATTTGCCAACTGATCCCCAGTCTTCACAAAAGGAGTACAAATACAACCAGAGTCTATCTTCTCCTTGATGAAATGCCTATCAACCTCAATGTGCTTAGTCCGGTCATGTTGCACAGGGTTGTGGGCAATACTGATGGGAGCCTTGTTGTCATAGTACAGTCTCATGGACCTTTCAGTGTCAAATCCCAGTTCTTGAATAAGTCTTTTCAGCCAGATGAGCTCACACACTCCATGTGCCATAGCTCTAAATTCTGCCTCGGCACTAGATCTGGCCACAACATGTTGTTTCTTGCTCCTCCATGTGACCAAGTTACCTCCCACAAAGGTACAATAGCCGGAGGTAGATATCCTGTCTGTAATGGAACCAGCCCAATCAGCATCTGTGAAGCCTTCCACTCTCAAGTGGTTGTGCCTTGCATACAACAATCCTTTCCCTGGAGAGGACTTCAAATACCTTAGAATGCGATACACAGCATCCAAATGGCCACTCTTGGGAGCATGCATGAATTGACTGACAACTCCCACTGCATAAGAGATATCTAGCCGAGTCATAGAGAGATAGATAAGTTTCCCCACTAACCTTTGATACTTCCCTGCATCAACAAGAGAGGGACCACAATCCTCTCCTAGTTTGTGATTCTGCTCAATAGGAGAGCTAGCTAGTTTGCAGCCTAACATCCCTGTCTCTGTCAACAGGTCAAGAAAAACCTCCTCTGACATATGTTGATCCATTTCTTAGTCCTTGATACTTCTATTCCTAAGAAGTACTTTAAGGGACCCAGATCTTTGATCTCAAATTGCTGTACCAGGTAGCTCTTCAATTTACCTATCTCAGCTGTATCATCTCTTGTGACCACGATATCATCAACATAGACAATGAGAGCTGTGATAGTACCATTACTCCGCTTGGTAAAGAGAGTATGATCAGCTTGGCTCTGGGAATATCCATTCTTCAGAATGACCTGTCGGAAGTGCTCAAACCATGCCTTTGGTGACTATTTGAGACCATATAGAGCCTTCTTAAGGAGACACACTTTCCCTTCACCTGAGGGCATCTTGAAGCCTGGTGGAGTTTGCATGTACACTTCCTCTTCCAAATCACCATGAAGGAAGGCATTCTTCACATCCAACTGATATAAGGGCCAATCTTTGTTGGCAGCTAAGGATAAAAGAACTCTTATTGAATTATGCTTGGCCACAGGGGCAAATGTCTCCTGGTAGTCAATTCCATAGACTTGACTGTACCCCTTGGCCACCAACCTTGCTCTGTATCTCTCAATACTGCCATCAGATTTATACTTGATTGTGTAGACCCATCTGCATCCAACTGGGACACGTCCCTTGGGAAGGTCAACAAGTTGCCAAGTACCATTCTTCTCAAGTGCCATCATCTCCTTAGACATGACTTGTCTCCACTTTGGGTCAGACATAGCATCAATGACATTCTTGGGAATGGAAGCAGTAGAAAGAGCAGAAATAAAGGCAAATCCTGTAGGAAAAATTGCATCATAGGAAACAAACTGGGATATAGGATTAGTACAAGTTCTTTTCCCTTTCCTAATAGCAATAGGAAGGTCCAAATCAGATGGAGGAGAAGGAATGTCACCTGATTGAGAAGGATGAATCTCAGGATGTGGATCTGGATCTGAAGAGGACTCTTGGTAGGTCTTCTTTCTTGTATTATGTAAGCTTTCACCTTTTTTGTATGTAATGTGGTAATCCTTCTCCTTACCAGAACCACTTTCAACAACCAAATCTGTATTCCCCCCTGGTTGATCATTAATCTCAACCACATCTACAGTCCTGTGTTTTCCAATGTCAAGCAGAAAAGGAGATGTAGGTATAGGAGAAAGGAAGAAATCATCAGTAGCCTGTTCACTCCCATAATTCTCCCCCTGAAGAGGATGCTGAGAAAGAACAAAGAAAGGGACAGATTCAAGAAAGGTAACATCCTTGGAAATGAAACTTCGGCGGGAAGAAGGATGATAACACCTGTACCCCTTGGTAGTAGAAAAGTACCCAAGAAAGAGACACTTAAGAGCTTTGGGATCAAGTTTAGTGCGAGCAGATTTGTTAACATGCACATAACAAACACAACCAAAAACTCTAGGAGGAAGAGAAAAAACAGAGGCCTTGGGAGATAAGATGCCCAAGGGAGATTTGTAGTTAAGAAGCTTGGTAGGCATACGATTGATGAGAAAGGGTTAGAAGAGCCGCAGACCAGAAGGTCTGGGGGACATGCATGCCAAGCAAGAGACTACGGGTGACCTCTAGGAGATGGCGATTTTTCCTCTCAGTAACCCCATGTTGTTGGGGCATGTCAACACACGCTAGCTGATGGATAATGCCATTAGTAGTAAAGAAGGCTTGAAGGCCACCAAACATATACTCTCCCCCTTTATCAGAACGCACAATTTTGATGCGGGTCTCAAATTGGGTAAGAATCATTTGGTAAAAATTCTGAAAGGCATCACAAACATCACTCTTATGCTTCAGAAGAACAGTCCATGTGGCACCTGAAAAATCATCAACAAATGACACAGTAACGATTGCCAAATAAAGAAGTAGTAGGGGAAGGACCCCACACATCAGTATGCACAATATGAAAAGGAGCAACAGTTCTATTACCATGATAAGGATATGAAGACCTACAATGTTTGGCAAACATACAAGTTTCACATTGAAAAACATGAGAAGAGGCAATAGATGAAAATAAGTGAGGCAACTGTTTCCCCATTACAACAAAAGATGGATGGCCAAGACGGCGATGCCATAACATAACAGAATCCACAGAACTACTATCGTTTCGGCCACACACATAGGAATGAGCTGTGGGCAAAAACGGATAAAAAAAGTAGTGGCCTTTCTCCTCACGTCCACTACCAATAATCCTCTTCGTCACCAAATCCTGAAAAAGACAGTGAGAAGGAAAAAATGTGACACAGCAGTTGAGAGATTTAGTCAGATGACTCATAGATAGAAGATTTAGAGTAACGTTAGGGACATGAAGAACAGAAGAAAGTGAAATAGATGATGTCATAGGGATATTACCCTTACCAGATATGGAGGAAAGGGAGCCGTCAGCTACCCTAACCTTGTCCTTACCGTGAGCAAATGGTATAGGAATCAAAATAATGAGACGTACTACCATGTGGTCCGTGGCACCCGAGTCACCACTCAAGACGGCGGTAGTGAAGCCGAGGTGGAGACCTGCAAAGCCGAGGATGATGAGGATCTAACCATACTAGATGTGCTCATCCTGTGGGGCATCAGCATCAGTCGCCGCTACTGAATGAGCCCGAGCTCCCCCTCTACGGCCACTACGACCACGTATACCAGGAGGACGACCATGGAGAGACCAACACCTATCCTTGGTGTGTCTAATGCGACCACAATGATCACATTTAAATCTGTCTCGCCCAACTCCACTGGCACCAACTGTCTCCACAGTACTAGCTTCCTCACGGTTAGGCCCTGGGCCTCTACCACCTCCATGGGTGTCTCGAACAGAACTAGAATTGAGGGCTGACCTCTCAGATGGTGGTGGTGGTGGTGCCATAGTAAGTCGCCTGATCTCTTCACTTTGTAAGTAACTACAGACTTCACTACGAGAGGGAAGGGGAGACCGGCCCAACAGCTGGAGTCTAACTGGCTCATAGTCAGAGTTCAAACCACCAAGCAAAGAGAAGACACGCTCTTTTTCAAGAGTCAGATACACCTTGGCTTCATCCTTTGGGTTGGTTAAATGAAGGTCTCTGTAATGATCATACTCTTCCACAAGACTAAGGAATGCACTGTAGTACTTAGAAATAGTGCTGTCACCCTGTTTCAATGAGTGGATTCCTTGATGGAGCTGATAGACCTTGGCAGTGTCACCTACTCTGTCAAAGGCCACAGAGACACTGTCCCAAATAGCTTTGGCAGTTTCCTTCCTTATAAATCTTCTCCCAATCTCGGGCTTCATGGAGAAGATCAACCAGGTCATAACAGTAGAATTTTCGGTCTCCCATTTATCAAAGGCCGGTGAACCAGCTGTGGGGGCCTTGATAGCACCTGTTATATATCCAAGCTTTCCCTTACTCCTGAGGGAAAGTCTCACAGAGTGTGACCAATCCAGGTAATTAGTACCATCAAGCTTCACAAAAGAAATCTGTTGATGAGTACTCTACAAGCCAACCGAGGGACAATAATGGGAGGCCGAGAATCAACCAAGCACAGATGTATCCGAACCAGCCATGATGGATACCAACAATAAACAATATCACCAAAGGTAAGTAAGGAGTACCCACTCAACCAAAACAAGCAAGAAGTCCTATAAGCAGCCTAGGATAGTACACTACCGAAGCAGTCCTAGCAGCAAATGTCTAAGAGGACTTAAATCAAACACTTCACGGGCAGTATAATAGCAGCCCAGCAGGTCAGTCCCTAAAAAGGCCTCACAAAGGCTTGCAAGTAGTAATAAAACCTTCAAACAAGTGATAAAACTGCTCAAAGTCTATGCATATCCAATCCTCAACTAAGAGAGCATCAACCTTCAACTTGAAGCAAGAAAATTACTCTCGGTGTTACCTGGGCAGAACAGAGGAACCATGAGATTGAGTTTTATCAAAGAGAACCACTAATCCAGCCATAGGGAGCACAAAAGACAGGAAAAAAGATCCTTCTACAATCCTAATAAGCTGCTCCACCATCAAATCCATGCCGAAATGAGAAAGACATAAGGGAATGAAGTCTGCAACATTAGAAATCCGGGCAGAAACAGGTTCCCACGAAAAAGAGTTGTGCTCAGATGTAGTCTTCAATCAGCAAGAAGCAGTACATGGCCCTTGAACACCATCCTTCCACGATTCTAATGACCCATTCCAATCCACAAAACCAGGCCAATCGAAGGAGATATAGGAACTGCAGTGGAGGGCTGGCGGTAACTCCAAATAGTAGCTATCTAAACTTTAAATCACTAAATGAGCTGCATTCAAGCTCGAATAGCAGTAGGAATCACTAGAATAGGTTATTCCAACCCTATTGCATAGTTTTCTCATAGATTTGTTTACATAGGAGGCTTCTCCTTGAAATAAATGATTTCAAAGAGAAGCAAAAAATGAGAACAGGAAGCTGGATTCGACTCTCAAACCCTAGAGCTCTGATACCAAGTTAGAATATAGGTTTAGGAAATAAGAAGAGAGAAGGAAGAGGTTGGAGGAAGAAGAAGATAGCAAGAGAGAAGAGTGTATTGGGCTGTACCGATTGTGAATGGAGAGACTTCTCCATTCACCATATATTCATTTAATCATCACTAATAGGAATTACATCCACCTCCCTAGAGAGGTATAAGGGAAATAAAGAAGAAATAGAAGAATTACATAATAAGGCAACTAGTGATAGACTAGTTCCTAAACTACCCCTATTACATGACTTCTAATAGTTCCTTGTTTCTTTTGTCCATGGCCGATGCTCAACCATGGAGAGAAGGGATTTGTGGGAGAGGCTAGAGCTTTTCTCTGGAGGAGTCTCTCATCCATGGGCGGTGGGGGGTGATTTTAATGCTGTGGTGTCACCCTTGGAGAAGTTGGGTGGTAGACCGGCTTGTTCGCTCTCTGTAGAGGAGTTTGGATCTTTTATGAGTAGGGCTGGCCTAGTTGATGCGGGCTATGTTGGTAACATGTTTACTTGGTCTAATAATCAGGCTGGGGTTGGTAGGGTGCTGGCTAGACTTGATAGGTTCCTGGTTAATACTTCTTGGCTTAATGCTTTCCCCAGGAGCACTGTCACCCACTTTAACAGGACTTGCTCAGATCATGCGCCCATTGGACTTTCCTTCTTAGCTACTGGGCATCATTCCTTCTCTGCTTTCAAGTTTCAGCAGATGTGGCTTAGGCACCCAAGCTTTCTGGACTTTATTAGGGACCAGTGGGACCGACCGGTGGTTGGTTGGCCACTTTATGTTCTGTTTATGAAGTTAAAGCTACTTCACAGTGCGCTGCGAAAGTGGAACAAGGAGATCTTTGGAAACATCCACCAGAAGGTCAGGGATGTGGAGGATTCAGTGAGCAGGGCAAAAGCTGCTTTTGACCAGCAGGCCTCTGATGAATCCAGGGAGGCTTTATTGGCTGCCAAGGAAGACCTACAAGAGATGCTGTTACAGGAGGAAATTTTCTGGAAGCAAAAATCTAGGGTGACTTGGCCAGAGGGGGATCGAAACATGAAGTTCTTTCACTCTATGGTGAATATTCGAAGGAGGCAGGCTAATATCCAGAGAATTAAAGGGGGGGATGGTGAATGGATTACGGACCCGGAGGGGGTTCAGGCGGAGGCAGTGCGGCATTTCTCAGACATTTTTTCCTCGCAGGGCTGTGTGGTGGATGAGGACCTACTTTCTGTGATCCCTAAGGTTGTTTCAGAGGCTGATAATGCAGTGCTTCTTGTATTGCTCTCCTTAGACGAGGTCAAGGGGGCAGTCTTCGCCTTGTCTAGCGATAGCGCGCCGGGCCCTGATGGCTTCTCAGGATATTTCTTCACGTCTTGCTGAGATGTGGTGGGTAAGGATGTTTGGGCTGCGGTCCAGGATTTTTTTGCAGGAGGTGAACTACCCAGGAGCTTCACCTCCGCCAACTTGGTGCTCATTCCCAAGAAGGAGAACCCCGAGGTAATGTCTGATCTCCGCCCTATTAGCCTATGCAATTTTGCTTATAAGATTATTGCTAAGATTTTTGCATCCAAGCTAGCAGGTATCCTTCCTTCTATCATAGCGGAGGAGCAAGGGGCTTTGGTGCAGGGCAAAAGCATTCATGATTCTATCTTCATTGTCCAAGAGATAGCCCAGGATATCAACAGGAACACTAGGGGGGGCAATGTCATCCTGAAGCTTGACATGGCAAAGGCCTATGATTGGTTGGAATGGGTCTTCCTTTGGTAGGTACTCTTAAGGTTTGGGTTTAGCGATGCCTAGATCAGCTTAATCAAGAAGATTGTGGTTAACTACTGGTTCTCAACAGTGCTGGGGGGCAGACAATCAGGCTTTTTCAAGTCAACTAGAGGGGTGAAGCAAGGAGACCCCCTTTTACCAGCTCTTTTCATTATTGCAGAGGAGGTTCTCAGCAGGGGCATTAAAAATCTGTTTGCAGAGGGGCATGCATCCTTTTACAAGCTTCCGAGAGGGTGCCCTAGGGTTTCTAATTGCCTGTTTGCAGATGACACTATTATATTCTCTAGGGCGCTTAAGTGCTCGCTAAAGCAGATTATGGGGTTTCTCAGCAGATATGAAGGCTTCTCGGGTCAGCTTGTCAATAGGCAGAAGAGCTGTTTTGTTTTGAGTGGTATGGCCTCTCCTGCCAGGGCCCGCCTGGTAGGGGAAATTACAGTTTGGGGTAGTTTAATTCTTCTTATGTTATTAAGTGTAAGTGGGTTATGTGGGTTTTAGTCCCACATCGCCTAGTTTAGTCTCTTTGTAATTTCCCCTCTATTATAAATAGAGGGGCTTACCTATCAATGAAATCAAGTTATTTCCATTCTCTCATTCTCTCTTTCTAACCCACGATTCTGCCAACATGGTATCAGAGCTGGTCTGATCTCGGTTAGAAAAAGAGAAAAAACCCTACTCCATCTCGCCAGTCAACCTCTCCCTCTTCTCTCTCTCTCTCTCGGCTTCTTTTTCTTTGGTTTTCTTCTTCTTCTCCTTGTAAGGGGGCAGCACTAATGAGGTAAAATCCCTAACCAATGATTTAGTTGCTGCCCTCCTCCATTCTATCTACTTTTTTTATAGTAAAATACTGCTGGAATCATCTTTGCGATTTGGGGTTTTCTAGAATTTTTTCTAGATCGACTTCCTATTACTATTGAAGGCTGGCCTTCCACCATTGGAGCTCCCTATGCACCCTTCTCCAGCCGCTTTCTACCCTATTCCATTATCCTCATTCCCTATTTCCTTTTTCTCCAAGCTTTAATTAATTCCAGCCACCATACCCTAATCGATCTCAACTTGTCAGGGTTTTTCAAAACCCTGACTCCAATCGATTTTGGTGTTTCCTTTTACAGATGCAGCTGATCTTTTGGGGGTGATTCCCTATTACTACAAGCCCTACTCAACCTAAGTTTGGACCCTTTCTGATGGCTGGATTTGTTTCAACAGCAAAAATTCCTTAACCTGCTAATTTGGTTACCTGCCAAAAACCCTAACTTTCAGGTTTCAATTTTTGCTAATTTTTTGAGGGCTGATTACTCCCACTTCAAGGACCAATTGACCTCAATATTGCACCTATCGAAGTTTTTTGAAGACCTCTACCCCAATCGATCTCTTCTTTTCAGGGTTTTCCAAAACCCTGATAAAAATCGATTTGGGCTAGGGATGTTTGCTGCTGTTCGAGTGCTTTGGAGGTGGTTCTAACATTAAAAGAGAACTCTCCTTCATCAGTTCAAGGCTTGAAGAAGGTCCTTTATGCTGGTGTAGTGCTGTAATGCTGCCCTGCTTTACTTCTGCGATTTTTTTGAGTCTCTCCCTTTTGAAGATCAGGTCTCAATCTTACTGGAGATTGATTGTTCACCTTGGAGGTTCCATTCTAGAAGCCTTGATCAGCATCTATTACATGTCTACATCAGCAATTACAGCCCCCTTTCCCTAAATCGATCTCAATTTCAGGGTTTTCTAAAACCTTGACAACAATCGATTTTAGGGTTAGGGTTTTCCTATCAAGCTCATATTTTGAGGAGAGTCTTATATATATCAGAGGAGTATTCAACCCATATTTCAGCATCATTCATCAGTTATTTTTGGAAAAAATTCAGGTTCATTCTTATGGCTCGATTTTTCCAATTATCAACCTATTTTCCTTGTTCTTATGTGGCTAGCTGCTTCAACTACCTATTGGATCTACTGAGTGATTATCTTATATTTGTTGGTTCTATTGAGATTTACTACCTACCTTGCTGGTTCTATTGATTGGCTTCTATAAGCATGATTGGTTGACATGTTACTGCTGCCTTTATATGGACTACTACTGCCCTATTATTGAGACTAAGTATCCTACTATTGGAGATCGAATTTCTTTCATTATTGAAGACTCGAATCTACTACCCTGGAGATCAGCTTATTTGGGATTACAACAATATGTTCCAAGGTTATTGGTTGCAGCTACGAACCTATTCAGTTATGTGAAGCTTTTTTGGTTCATATCCGGCTTTACTTTGAGAGCTTGATCCTAGCCTTATTCACTAATTCAGATCTGATCCAAATTTTTTGTTGAAGCTTCTTACATCCATTGCTGTCCAGATATCTTCGTCAATTCTATTTAGCATGTGGGAGTTTATAGTTTGGAATTTTGCACACTGGTTCTTCCCTGTGTGAAGATCGATCAAGTTTTTGAAGAATGGTGCCTTCTCCTTCTAAAAATCAGACCTGTTTTTTTAAAATTCAGATCTGATCATAGGAGATTGGTGTTGTGGAATTAGTTTGATCGATTGAATAAGGTTGAAGATTACTTTGTTGCATTGTTTTTGTCCATGGTTCATTATCCTGCTGCTCTATTCACTTCACTACCTCCCAAATCATACCTTTGGCATATACCCATAACCACTTTGGACGATAATGGTATTCTCTAATTTGCCATTTCTTCCTTTTCCATTACCCTTAGCACTTCTTAGAAAATTCTAGAATATTATGTTTTTGCCCTATCTCTTACATCATCTCTGTTATGTCCATGTGTACTACACGTGAGGGGGGGGGATTATGTACAATACACCTGCAGACATTGTAGAAGCAGAACTTGCAAGAACACTTGGTGCAAAACATAGAAGATCAGAGTTTTCACCATTGCCAATGGGTATCTACTTTGTTATTGGGCTGAGTTTGCCGTAAGGGGGAGATTGAAGTATTATAGTATTGAAGATGTTTGGTTATTGCCTACCTATATGAGGTTCTACAGTTGGGTTGATTTTTTCCGCTGCTTAATCTCTTCTAGTGCTTGACTCATCTGCTTGCTGCCCTAGTTGTTTATCTTCAAGATTATCAGTCAGATATTCTTCACTGGACAGCTGTTAAAGATTGGTGAAAGTTTGCTGCTCAAGTCTGCCCAGATTTTGAAGACCTATTTTTTGCAAGTTTTTGAAGGTTTATTTGGGAGCTGCATTCATCTGTCAAGCTGGATTCTACTACAACTTAGTTTTTTCCCTTTTTTTGTTCAAGTTGGGCATTAGTACCTTGTATGCGCCAACTTGAGGGGGAGCATAATTAGGAGTTATTTTTTCTTTAGTTCAAACTGGATCTTCTTTCTTTTTTTATTTGTATAATCCAGCTTGAGGGGGAGTGTTGGAATATGTATCCAGAATACCGTGGGGGTATTCTGGTATTTTTGGGGTAGTTTTATTCTTCTTATGTCATTAAGTGTAAGTGGGTTATGTGGGTTTTAGTCCCACATTGCCTAGTTTAGTCTCTTTGCAATTTTCCCTCTATTATAAATAGAGGGGCTTACTTATCAATGAAATCAAGTTATTTCCATTCTCTCTTTCTAACCCACGATTCTGCCAACACCTAAGAAGTCTCTCCCTATCACTTACTTGGGAGCACCTCTCCACTCGGGAAGGTTGAAGATTTGTCTATTTGATGGATTGATTGATAACATTAGAAGCAAAGTTGCAGGTTGGCAAGGAAAGTTGCTGTCCGCAAGAGGTAGGATCACCTTGTTAAAGCATGTGCTGTCTTCGATCCCTATACATGTCCTTTTCTTTATCTTGTATTTCACAATCATCCATAAATATTAGAATCTAAATGCAGCGGAAGCAATAATAGAGCAGTAAAACAGTAAACAAGGAAAGACTAGTGATAGTATTATATTCAAAAGGAGTTGCATGTACATCATTTTCAAGGAGATTCTAAAAGATGTGCTATAACTCAAAAACCCAAAAAGTTATAACTATAGCTATACACAAAAGTGTCATAACCAAAAGGGGAGGAAGAGGCCTGATCAGTCTGGGCGATCAGGAGAACGCGCAGTCGTCCCAGGTGCACGCAGCGTCGTGCACAACAAGGAAAGAAGTATCACTTCCAGAAGTAAGAGAAGCATCCTGAGGAGGAGTAATCCCCATAGAACCCGCAATAGAAACGACAGTAGTTTCATCTGAAAAAGAAGGATATCCACAGGGGTAAGCTCTCCACTGAGCCTAGTAAGGGGAGGGGGAAACATACAAACGCAATAAATCATGATGCATGTTCTAAACTACATGTTCCTAGCATAAACACCAAGTCTTATGTGGTATAAGTACCACTTGTGGTAGATGCTAACCTCGGTCCAGGAACTAACCCCTCGGTCACCCGAGCGAAACCATTCTACCACGGTGAGGACCCGCCAGTTCCGGAACTAACACATTGGACCCCGATAGACCTCATAATGACCAACCCTGATATGTATATTCCCACCGCAGAGTACACACGCAACATGGGACAGAAGATGGCATCCCGGAACTAACACATCGGTCTCTGCCACGGGTTGTCCAACACCTCTCCCCCTGTTGGTAAGGAGCGTGGTACTGGGTAATGAATATCAACCTAGCTCAGTGCAGTCTAAATGTAATGATACAAGCATAGTTTGAGTTATAGAGTGTTGAATTTCATCATCAACAGTTCACATAAATAAATATCAATGCAATGCAATGCAACATGCCCATATGCAGCCCTATTCACATGCATCCTAATGCATTAAATGTTAAGCTAGAAAACTATATGCATCTGTACAGTTATAATGATGCATGGTATGGAAGTCAGCACAACAGTGAAATTAATATGATAAACACATAGAAATTAAGGTCATGATCCCCTTACCTGTATTGTAGCCTAGTCCTAGTCAAGTTAACCAACACGTACACAGCACAACAACCAAAGAACAGCAGAAATAGGCCTATTCAGTATAGAAAAACAGTATCTATTAGGTTCTACCAGTAGTCAGGGTAATTCCCAACATAACAGGGCAGCAGGGGTTCAAAAATAGACCAGCCGGATGCAAAGGGTTTCAGGGTCGGTCGACTGGCCTTAGGCCTACAACTCCATCCGGCCCTGAATCCGAAATTGGGGTTATTGTTCCAATAGCCCAGATTCTTGCATGCATGGACCAATTTTGGTGTTTTAACACCATTTCGAGGTGGGTCAGTCTATTTTGGGTTCCAATTTCACAATTGTTTAGTTAATTTAGGAATTTCATAATTTAACCCTAAATTTCTTATCTAGGGTTCATGGACTAGTCATTGGGGACAGAAATTGGGCTTATTAGAGGTACTGCCATGGAGATTCAGGCATAACTGAGCCTAAATAGCATTAGGACAGCAAGCAATTGGGTAGGATTCTTATTACTTGAGCTCAAACTTAGAGCTTTAATTGCAGAATTTTATTTTAGGTATACTTATGCTGAAATCAAGTAAATTAAGAGGAGAAGGAGAAAGAAACAGCAAGAGTTTTCAAGGCTTACCTGAAATTGTTAGAGAACAGCCTTGCAATGGAGGTTTCAAGTCCAAAATCGGATGAGGGAGTTGAGCCTTCAAGAGCAGCCCCAATTTCTCTCTTCTTCTCTTCTCTTTTCCTCTTTCTTTTTTTCTCTCCTAAGCTGGAATGAATTTTCAGTTTTCTCTAACTTTGGAAAGTGATTTGTAAATAGTAAAAGAGAAGTTATATATATATAGGATACTTAACCACTAAGGGGCAGAATGGTCTTTTGGTCATAAATTATTTCTAAAATTGATTCTTTTGTATTTATTACCTTATTCCAGCTACAGAATGATATCATGTGACATTAGGGATGATCCGGATACGGGTAACTGTCCGGAATTACATTCCCCACTGGAGAACTGGATACCACAGAGGCAATTTTACTAAAATACCCTTCTAACTCTATTTGGTTGTACAAAACATTATATAAATGTATATAAATTACACTTACAATAATTCTAATTGAGGGAAAGCCTCTGCATAGCCTCCAGGCAGCAGACTCGGCACAGGTAACTCCGGTGCGGGGTCACACAGGGGTTCTCTGACTCCAGAAGGGCAAATTGGGAAGGATCCTCGGAGTCCTCCATAGGTGTGTCGAGCAACTCAATTGTGTCCTCGACCGATGCAGCCCATAGCATCGATGCTACCATAGTCTGAGAGCTAGAACCTGAAATCACACAAGTTCTAAAAGTTCAAATTTATTCAGAAATTTGACTGGGTTTCACACTCTACCCTCCTTATAGGAATTTCGTCCTCAAAATTGACGTACCTGGAAGATTAAAGAGATAAGGGTATCTCTCTTTCACCATGTCTTCTCTTTCCCAAGATGCTTCAGTAGCGGAGTGGTTGCTCCACTGGACTTTTACAAAAGAGACAGTTCGATTCCTCAGATTATGTTCTCTTCTGTCAACAATCTCTTCTGGGACCTCTTCATAAGATAGATCAGCAATGAGGTCGGCTGGTTGCTGAGGCAACAGATGGGATGCATCAGGGATGTATTGTCTCAACATAGAGACATGGAATACATCGTGTACACCGGCAAGTGAAGGGGGCAGTGCTAGCTGATAGGCCATTGCACCAACTCTGGCTATGATCTCAAATGGGCCGATGTATCTGGGATTCAACTTCCCTCTCTTCCCAAATCTGACAACACCCTTAATTGGAGACACCTTCAAGAATGCTTTTTCTCCAACCTTGAACTGTATGTGCTGTCTTCTTCTATCTGCAAAGCTCTTTTGCCTAGACTGTGCAGCCTTGATCTTCTCCTTTATCAGATCTACTTTCTCACAGGTCTTCTGGATCAATTCAGGGCCCAAAATGCATCGCTCTCCGACTTCATCCCAGTACAGCAGAGTACGACATGTCCTACCATACAAAGCCTTGAATGGAGTCATGTCAATAGATGCGTGGTAGCTGTTATTATAAGCAATCTCAACCAGGGATAAATGTTCATCCCAACTGCCACTCATCTCAAGTGCACATGCCCTGAGCATGTCTTCCATAGTCTGAATTGTTCTCTCAGATTGTCCATCTGTTTCAGGATGATGTGCTGAACTATGGCTCAGCTCAGAGCCCATAGCTCTTTGTAGACTCTTCCAGAACCTTGAAGTAAATCTGGGATCTCTGTCAGATACAATATTCACTGGTATTCCATATAACCTGACAATATTATCTATATAAAGCTTTGCTAACTGATCCATAGAATAAGTGATCTTCATAGGAATGAAATGAGCAGTTTTAGTCAATCTGTCTACAATTACCCAGATGGTATCCATTCCCTTCCTAGTGCGAGGAAGGCCAGTAACAAAATCCATTGTGATACTCTCCCATTTCCATTCTGGTATGGCAAGTGGTTGCAGAAGTCCTTGTGGTTTTTGCCTAACCGCCTTGACTTGTTGGCAAATAGCACATTTAAAAACAAATGTTGCTATATCATGTTTCATACCACACCACCAGAAATACTGTTTCAAATCTCGATACATCTTTGTACCTCCTGGGTGTATAGAAAGTTGAGAATGATGGGCTTCTTATAAAACTAAATCCTTCAAGTGGCTATCCTCAGGTACACATAGTCTGTCCCTAAACATAAGAACTCCATCAGCTGTCACCGTGAAGTCTGTATCCTTTAATGTCCCAATACGAATACCTTTGACAATGTTTAGGAATTCTTCATCAGAAGACTGAGTTGATATGATTTGAGCTCTCAATGAAGGTTGCACTGTCAGATATGAAACTAACTTGTTAGTCTCCCCATTTATAAACTCCACTTCTAATGCGTGCAGATCCTTCAGAATTTCATCATTAACCACCATTACACCTTCTGCCCAATCAGAGGACTTCCTACTAAGTGCATCAGCCACAACATTGGCTTTCCCAGAATGGTATTGAATGTCAAACTCATAATCATTGATGAGTTCCAACCATCTTCTCTGTCTCATATTCAACTCCTTCTGAGTGAAGAAGTACTTCAAACTCTTATGGTCTGTGAAGATTTCAATCTTCTCACCATACAAGTAATGTCTCCACAATTTCAGTGCAAAAACAACTGCTGCCAGTTCTAGGTCATGTGTAGGGTAGTTCTTCTCATGGTCCTTTAACTGTCTTGAACCATAGGCAATAACTTTCCCATTCTGCATCAACACATAGCCTAAACCTGTCTTAGAGGCATCAGTATATGCCACCATCCCCTCAGTTCCTTCAGGAAGAACAAGAACTGGGGCTTTTGTTAATTTCTTCTTTAACTCTTGAAAACTGTTTTCACAATCTTCATTCCATTCAAACTTGACACCTATCCTGGTAAGCTGTGTTATAGGCATAGCTATTTTGGAGAAATTCTCTATGAATCTTCTATAGTAGCCTGCTAAACCCAGGAAACTCCTGATTTTAGTTACCGTCTTGGGACTCTCCCAATTCACTATAGCTTCAATCTTTGCAGGGTCTACTTCAATCCCTCTGGCTGAAATTACATGGCCTAAAAATCCAACTTGAGGCAACCAAAATTCACACTTGCTGAATTTTGCATACAGTTGCTTCTCTCTTAGTCTTTGCAGAACAAACCTCAAGTGTTGAGCATGTTCCTCTTCATTCTTGGAGTAGACCAAGATGTCATCAATGAAGACTATAACAAACTTGTCCAAAACAGCATGGAAAACTCTGTTCATTAAGGCCATAATAGCTGCTGGGGCATTAGTAAGTCCAAAAGACATTACTAGGAACTCGTAATGTCCATACCGAGTCCTAAAGGCTGTCTTACTTACATCGGCTTCCTTGATTCGAAGCTGATGGTACCCTGATCTGAGATCAATCTTAGAAAAGACTTGGGCACCCTGAAGCTGATAAAAAAGATCATCAATTCTTGGTAAAGGGTATTTGTTTTTTATTGTCAACTTGTTCAGCTCTCTATAATCAATACACATCCGCATGGAGCCATCTTTCTTCTTCACAAACAAGACTGGAGCACCCCAAGGAGAGATACTCGGTCTTATAAATCCTTTCTTCAATAAGTCTTGAAGTTGAGCTTGCAATTCTTTCAACTTTGTCGGTGCCATCCTGTAAGGTGCCTTAGATACTGGCGCAGCTCCAGGTATAAGATCAATCACAAATTCATTCTCCCTTGGCGGAGGAGGACTTATCAAATCTTCTGGGAAAACATTAGGGAATTCCTCTACAATAGGAATTTCTGACATAGGCCTAACCTGTCTCCTAGTATCCATAACTGACACAAGGTATCCTTGACATCCTTTGTCTAATAACTTCTTCATCTTTAAGGCTGAAATCACCATCTTTCTGGGTTTCTTCTTCTTATCACCAAGAAAGACGAATCCCTTCTCGCCTCTAGGCTGGAATACTATCTTTCAATCTGCACATAGCACACTAGCCTTGTGTGCTGCTAATCAATCCATACCCAATATGACATCAAAGTCTGTCATATCAAGTTGTATCAGATGAGCATTCATGTCTTTATCAGCAATCCTCACAGCACATGGCTCATAAAGTGTGTTCAAGTCAATTCTCGATCCAGTAGGTGTGCTAACTGCTAGACCCTCATCTAAACACTTTGGGGATACCCCGGTTCTCTTGGCAAAAGACGGTGACACAAAGGAGTGCGTCGCTCCGGTATCAAACAAGGTATATGCAGGAGTAGAGCAGATAAGAATGGTACCTATATGCCATGATTCAACAATTATATATGCATGATACTATTCAACAAAAACACATCATGTTTAAGTTTAGATGAATACCAGTAACCACATTCTGACCGGCCTCGGCCTTACTAGCGATTCTGAGTAAACCCGACATTGAGGCTTGCTAGGGGCTGGTGTGTAGGATACGCAAGTTTCCTCTGTTGGCAAGACCTAGAAGTATGCCCCACTTGTCCACATGTGAAGCATTTGAAGGTCAATGCACTGCTTGGAATCACTGCATCTGCTGCTTTGGTACTGGGGTTGGCATACACCGGTTTAGATACTGTTGACTCAGACTGAGTCTTCTGTGGGAAGGATGGTGCTGCAGTAAACCCAGAAGGCTTGCTGAATTTACTGTATCCTCTATCATAGTATGGGGCTGCCCGCTTGCCAGTAGACTGAGTGTTATAATAAGTATCCCTCTGCTTATCCTCAACCTTCTTCGCAGTCTGCACGATCTCTGAATATCCTTGAGGAGGTCTAGTGACCATTATTGAAGCAATTTGTGGCCTCAATCCATCCTCGAACTTCTGAGTTTTGGCTTCATCAGTGGTCAAGTGAGGAGGTGCAAAGAAGAACAGCTCCTCAAATTTCTGCTGGTATTCCAGCACTGACTTAGGTCCTTGTGTTAATTCAGCCAGTTCAACTTCCTTTCTTTTCTTCACACTAGTGGGAAAGTAGTTTCCAAAGAAAGCTTGCTTGAAAATTTCCTAGGTTACGACCGGGTGCGCAGCTTGCAAAATTGGCTTAGTGGTTTCCCACCAGGCCTCAGCTTCATACTGAAGTCTATACCATGCACAAGTGAGCTTCTGCTGCTCATTACAACCAAGGAATTCGAAGACCTTCTCCATCTCCTTTACCCATTTGATAGGCAAGAGAGTATCCTAGTTAATCCCAACAAAGGTGAGAGGCTGCATTTTGAGGAATCTTTCCATCATGCGACCTTCGACGTCATTCTGGTGCGTACATGGAGGAGGGACAGCAGGGGCTGCCTGCGGAGCTTGAATGTTCCTGATGGCTGCTTGGAACTGATCACCCATGTCAGTGATCATTTGGTGCATTTGTTGCTGTTGACCTTCCATTATAGTCCTTATAAGACTAGTCATATCAGGTGAAGGAGGAGGAGGATGATTTGGCTGTGCATCCCTAGCTGGAGGATCATTATGGGGAGGATCAGATGAGGAGGCTACCTGTGCACGCCCCTCAGCAATACGCCTCTGATAAGTGTTTGGAGGCCGCGAATCCATAATGATCAGCCGAGAAAGAAAGAAGGACAGGCATCAAACTATCAGCATAAACATTAGTTTGATAAAATGGAATGCACAGCTATATAAAGCAGTAAAACAGTAAAGTATGATTCTTCGTACTTAACAGAGTTCAAGTAAGGCCTTGAATCTTATCAGCCCATTTGTAGAGGATGGATTCAATGCGAGTGGTGTGAGCTTGAAGGTATTCCACCCTTCGATCGATTATGTAGAAGTCCCTGCTCATCAAAGACTTACTGTCGTTCCAAAGAATCGACTGGAGATACAAACGGTCGTTGGTGAGTAACTCGAGTACTCAGTTCAATTCGTCGATGTTTTCGGGGTTATACGTGTATTCCTCAATTGGCCTTAACACACAGCTCATCTCGAATCGTGGTTATGTGTTAAGCCAACAGTTCGGATACCTAAAAAGAAACAATACAATATTATACAATTAATAACACATATGTATATACATACATAACAATAAATGCATAAGTAATTCCTGCATTATTATATAATAAACAAATATACATATTTATTATATTTCTTTACATAATATGCAACACCTCACTATATAAGATAAGATAGATACATTATAACATATATACATTCTATTTATATATATATTAAATTATATATTGAAATATGATTTACATACATTATATATTATAATTACATATATACATATATATAGTATATAGTACTTATATAATTACAATCATATATATGCCCTACATAGGCTTATAAATCTTATAAGCTCATTTTTTAAAACTTAATAATATATATATTATATGTAAATAATATGCATATTAACTATATTAGATATTTATAATTTATTTAATTTATTTTTAAATTTTTTATAATTTTGTTGGGTCTGCTGGATGGAAGCTTAAAAAGTGTCGGCCGGATTCACAGATAATTTGGGCCGGATCATCCGCCACCCGAGTCAGTAGCTACTTAAGGATTTTGGAGGAGCCGGATGGAATAGCCGGATTCAAGGATGAACCCAGCCGAGCCGAGCCGGTCGACCAGCTTACGGTACTGGGCCATATAAAAACATTCGGGTCCCACTCTAATGGGTCCCAAATTCAGTTCTTTCACTTCTAAACTCTCTCTAAGGTTTCCTAAGGGTTTTCTAGGGTTCCAACACTCCAACTTGGGTTTGATTCATGGATTTGAGCATCAAATCAACAAGTTCTCCCCATCCTTAGATTTTTTTTTATTTTCTTGCTCCTATGTAGTTCTAGATGTATTTTTTTCAAGTTTCTAAGCCATTTTTAGTTACTTTTACTGTTCTTTAACATACCTTATAGGTGTTTCACATTTTCATGCTTACTCTTGATTTTCTCTTTTCCTTTATTGTTCCAAACTATAAAAATTCTTTTATGTTTTGTCCCTTCAACAGTCTAGGGCTTTTATTCTTCTTCCCCTAAGTTCCTTTACAAGTTTCTTTCTGTTTTGCTTCTCCTTTACCAACTTTCAACAGTATATGACATGGTTATTTTATTTTATTTATTTATTATATATATTTTTATCATATACTTTCCAACCTTTAATTTAGTTGTTCTAAAACTACGCTAAAGTACTAGTTAGCCTATACTTGATGTAATATTATTTCATAACTTACTTAGGTTTTAGTTTTACAATGTCCTAGTGTTTATTGTTGAGCTAAATGCCCAATCATAAGCTATTTTATTAAATTTTTTATTTTATTTTATTTTTTTTATGTCACATGGACTTGCTGTCCAACATTTTTACTAACTTAAACTCTCTTTTTATTAATAAATGCAGCACATAAAAGATGGCTGCAGCACAAGGCCGAGAGGGAGGAGGAAGAGGTAGAGGAGGCAGGGGAAGGGGCAGGGCTGTTACTCCACCTCAGTTCAACCCAAGATTCTTCCGTAATGTGGAAGAAGAGTACTACATTGAATGGTTCATGGAAAGGAAAGTGGAGGAGGAAAGAAATGTGGTGTTACCTGACCTTGTGGCATTCAAGGTCTAGGAGAGGTTTGAGAGGCTAGGGTGGCTATCCATGCTACAGCCCAAGAGGCATTGCTATCCTAGACTGGTACGGTTGTTCCAAAGCAACCTTAGCTATGGTTTCGAGGGTGAGGAGTTTGTGATCCGGTCCTATGTGAAGGAGACACCCATCACCATTAACACAGCTGACTTGGCACAGATACTAGAGATTTCAAATGAGGGAGAGTGGAGATACTGCACTCCAGCCGTAGATGCATCTGAGTTCCTAGCAAATGAGGAGCTGGAATGGCTATATTCTGTTTTGACTGATGGGAAATTCTATAGCAGGCCGAAGTCTGAGTTAGATTTACTGCCATCAGCTCGCGTACTCTCTAGGATCTGTGGACACAATGTGGTCCAGAAGAGTGGGCATCGGACTGAGTTGTCTACTATGCAGATCTTAGCCACATACTGCCTCTACACTGGCTACCAGATCTGTTTGCCTTATGCTATCATGCGCACTATGGCACATCTTCATGACAACCCTGGGCGGGTAATCTATTGCTTGGTAGGCTCCTGACCAAGATCTTTCCTAGGTTCGGAGTGAACCTAAGGAATGAGGAGGTTTCCACAGAGAAGAAGATGAGCATCAATCGGGTCACTCTGACGAAGATGAGCATAGTACTCCCTCCCTTCCCACCAGAGCTTGGGCATCCAGACTGCACTGAGCAGAGCCAGACTACTGATGTCGAGGAGGCCATAGAGAGGGTTGCTGTAGATGCACCTAGTGATCCACCTCAGTATGTTACTCATGGTCATGCAGGGGCTTCTTCTTCTACATCAGCTGTCCCTACTGATGGTACCCCCTGGGGACAGCTCCTCAGTCAGTTTGGCAGTTTGGAGAGGACAATGAGGCAGGGTTTTGATAATATGAGTGGTTGTGTCCAAGCAGTGGAGACCGAGCTAGTCCAGTGGAGGTCTTTCTTCTCTGGTCAGGGACCACCACCACCACCACAGCAGTGATGCCATGATCCTAACTTAGTTTAGGTTTCACTTTACTTATTTTCAGTCAATGCTAGTAGTAGTCTGTATTTCCTTTCTTTAACTTGTAAAGGCTAGGCCCTGTGCAGTGTTAAACTGATGTACACAATCAGCCCAAGGGCTGAAATTTTGTAAAAATATCTCGAATATATGAATATATATAGTTACATATCCTTTTCTTTATCTTGTATTTCACAATCATTTCCATTTTTTAACTTGGTACCTTTTAGTTGAGATTTTTAGCTATCCCTAACTGAACTCACCTTCAGGTCAATGAGTCCAAGAGCTGCCAATATTATGAATTTGACTGCGAATAGAGTTAGAGCATGATTGCTCTGATACAACTTAAATGTCACACCCCGGCCCGGTTAATAAGGGCCATGTGTGACTGGATGTCTCAGACACCCAATCAATCCCATGAGGATCGCAAATGCAGTGTTCTATTCGCAATTTCATCCATAAATATCAGAATCTAAATGCTGCGGAAGCAATAATAGAGCAGTAAAACAGTAAACAAGGAAAGACTAGTGATAGTATTATATTCAAAAGGAGTTGTATGTACATCATTTACAAGGAGATTCCAAAAGATGTGCTATAACTCATAAACCCAAAAAGTTATAACTATAGCTATACACAAAAGTGTTATAAACAAAAGGGGAGGAAATGGCCTGATCAGTCTGGGCGATCAGGAGAACGCGCAGTCGTCGCAGGTGCACGCAGCGTCGTGCACAACAAGGAAAGAAGTATCACTTCCAGAAGTAAGAGAAGCATCCTGAGGAGGAGTAATCCCCACAGAACCCGCAATAGAAACGGCAGTAGTTTCATCTGAAAAAGAAGGATATCCACAGGGGTGAGCTCTCCACTGAGCCCAGTAAGGGGAGGGGGAAACATACAAACGCAATAAATCATGATGCATGTTCTAAACTACATGTTCCTAGCATAAACACTAAGTCTTATGTGGTATAAGTACCACTAGTGGTAGATGCTAACCTCGGTCCTGGAACTAACCTCTCGGTCACCCGAGCGGAAACCATTCTACCAGGGTGAGGACCCGCCAGTTCCGGAACTAACACATCGGACCCCGACAGATCCCCAAAGGACCAACCCTAATATGTATATTCCCACCGCGGAGTACACACGCAACATGGGACAGAAGATGGCATCCCGGAACTAACACATCGGTCTCTGCCACGGGTTGTCCAACACCTCTCCCCCTGTTGGTAAGGGGCGTGGTACTGGGTAATAAATATCAACCTAGCCCAGTGCAGTCTAAATGTAATGATACAAGCATAGTTTGAGTTATAGAGTATTGAATTTCATCATCAACAGTTCACATAAATAAATATCAATGCAATGCAATGCAACATGCCCATATGCAGCCCTATTCACATGCATCCTAATGCATTAAATGTTAAGCTAGAAAACTATATGCATCTGTACAGTTATAATGATGCATGGTATGGAAGTCAGCACAACAGTGAAATTAATATGATAAACACACAGAAATTAAGGTCAAGATCCCCTTACCTGTATTGTAGCCTAGTCCTAGTCAAGTTAACCAGCACGTACACAGCACAACAACCAAAGAACAGCAGAAATAGGCCTATTCAGTATATAAAAACAGTATTTATTAGGTTCTACCAGTAGTCAGGGTAATTCCCAACATAACAGGGCAGTAGGGGTTCAAAAATAGACCAGCCGGATGCAAAGGGGCTCAGGGCCGGTCGACTGGCCTTAGGCCTGCAACTCCATCCGGCCCTGAATCCGAAATTGGGGTTTTTGTTCCAGTAGCCCAGATTCTTGCATGCATGGACCAATTTTGGTGTTTTAACACCATTTCAAGGTGGGTCAGTCTATTTTGGGTTCTAATTTCACAATTGTTTAGTTAATTTAGGAATTTCATAATTTAATCCTAAATTTCTTATCTAGGGTTCATGGACTAGTCATTGGGGACAGAAATTGGGCTTATTAGAGGTACTGCCATGGAGATTCAGGCATAACTGAGCCTAAATAGCATTAGGACAGCAAGCAATTGGGTAGGATTCTTATTACTTGAGCTCAAACTTAGAGCTTTAATTGCAGAATTTTATTTTAGGTATACTTACGCTGAAATCAAGTAAATTAAGAGGAGAAGGAGAAAGAAACAGCAAGAGTTCTCAAGGCTTACCTGAAATTGTTAGAGAACAGCCTTGCAATGGAGGTTTCAAGTCCAAAATCGGATGAAGGAGTAAAGCCTTCAAGAGCAGCCCCAATTTCTCTCTTCTTGTCTTCTCTTTTCCTCTTTCTTTCTTTCTCTCCTAAGCTGGAATGAATTTTCAGTTTTCTCTAACTTTGGAAAGTGATTTGTAAATAGTAAAAGAGAAGTTGTATATATATAGGATACTTAACCACTAAGGGGCAGAATGGTCTTTTGGTCATAAATTATTTCTAAAATTGATTCTTTTGTATTTATTACCTTATTCTAGCTACAGAATGATGTCATGCGACATTAGGGATGATCCGGATATGGGTAGCTGTTCGGAATTACATTCCCCACTGGAGAATTGGGTACCACAGAGGCAATTTTACTAAAATACCCTTCAAACTCTATTTGGTTGTACAAAACATTATATAAATGTATATAAATTACACTTACAATAATTCTAATTGAGGGAAAGCCTCTGCATAGCCTCTAGGCAGCAGACTCGGCACAGGTAACTCCGGTGCGGGGTCACACAGGGGTTCTCTGACTCCAGAAGGGAAAATTGGGAAGGATCCTCGGAGTCCTCCATAGGTGTGTCAAGCAACTCAACTGTGTCCTCGACCGATGCAGCCTATAGCATCGATGCTACCATAGTCTGAGAGTTGGAACCTGAAATCACACAAGTTCCAAAAGTTAAAATTTATTCAGAAATTTGACTGGGTTTCACAATGGAGGGCCCTTTCGGAGCGGTCTTTATGGAGCGATTTCTTTAAGGCCAAGCTTTTTAAAAATCAGCATGTGGCACTTTCAGAGGCGGCTAGGACTGGTTCGAAGTCTTGGCGGAACACACTGGATCACAAGGATCTCCTGTTGAACAACTCCGGATGGTTACTAGGGCAGGTAACATTTTATTTTAGCTGGATAATTGGATGGGCTTTGGCCCGCTAATAGACACAGCGGATAATGGGCTTGTGGTTGATGTGGGGCTGCTAGTGAAGGATGCAATGGGTGAGGATGGTTCCTGGAGGCAGGATGTGCTGGACTGCATTTCGTCAGGCTCCTTCTTTCTGTCGGACAGTGAGGAGGTGTTGGTTTGGACTCTCTCCAACAATGGCTTGTTCTCTACCAAGGCTGTTTGGAATGTGGTGCGGGGTGGGGCACCAACAGTGACCTATGCAAAGTGGATCTGGAATCAAATACTCCCGGTAAAAGTGGGTTTCTTCTCTTGGCAGCTCTTAAATGGGAAGATACCCACTGATGACTCCTTGATGTCACTGGGCATTCCCCTGGTGTCAAAGTGCTTTTGCTGTGGAAGGCCTCGGAGGGAGACAACGGATAATTGTCTCGTTGCTGGAGGCACGGCGACCAGAGTGTGGAACTACTTCTCCCAAGTTTTTGACATTGCCCATCTCCCCACCCAGGATACTAGAAGCCAGGTTTTACTTTGGCAGGGGTAGGTGGCCGGCTATTGCCTCAGTGCGTATATTATAGGGATTCTGCCATCTTTAATCATCTGGGAGCCCTGGAAGGAAAGGAACAACAGAAGGCACAGTGAAAAGAGGCGGACAGCTAGCTCCATAATTGAATGCATCAAATCTTGGGTGAGGGAACTTCCCTATCCGGCCAAGGTAGGCACTCATGGGTCTACCAGGGATGGATTAGTATTGCAGTGTCTTGGTTTGTCGGCACCTGTCCCAAGGAGGAAATGCCCTATCCCGGTATACTGGTGCCCCCCTTTTGTCTCAGTTAAGCTGAATGTGGATGACGCTTGTCGTGGTAACCCTGGCCTGGGCGGCGAGGGAGGGATCATTAGGGACTGACAAGGGGAAGTCCTAGCTGCTTTCCCTAACTTTTATGGCTCTTGTACTAATTCACTGGCGGAGCTAAGGGCTTTGAGGGATGGACTGAAATTGTGTAAGGAGATGGGTCTTATGGATGTGGTGGTTAATTGGGATTCAGAGGCAACTGTCAAGGTAGTTAATTTGAAGAGGTGTAGTCTGTGGGGAGGATGGTATTATTACAAGGAGATTCAGGAGTTAGTGGATTCCACGCCGGCCTGTGTTTCGTTTGCCTTTCGGGAGAGCAACAGAGCGGCTGATTGGTTGACCAATCTTTCGTGTGATACGGAGACATCTGCCAGGTTTCAGCTTGGGTGCATACCTTTGGGACATTTCCAAGCCATTCTCCGTGAGGACAAGGCTGGTTTACCTGTCCTACGAAGTTAATGGCGATTTATTCTTGCTCTTGTAAGGGTTGGTTAGGCTTTTCTGAGTGGTGTGTCCTCTTGATGTCGTGGGTTGGGGTAAGGCGGAATGTCTCCCCCTGTATTCTTTATTATTTTTCATGATTCTAATAAAAGCTTAGGGGCCAGCCCGGGTCCCTGGTAATATTCGGGTTTTAAAAAAAAAAAAAAAAAAAGGTAAAAGGTAAAAAGGTCAAAAAGGAGAAATTACAATATAATATAACCCCCCCCTCTTTGTCGCTTTTTAAGCCCCCATCCCTTCTACAACCTTCTTTTACAATTTTACCCCCCTCCTTCCAAACCCCCACCCCCCCACGTGGCTACACTCCCGAGACTACTGGCCTCTTACCCTCCCTTTCTTGGCCCATTTCCAAACCTCAGCCCACTACCTCGGCCCACCCACCTTTGAACCCTTCACCTTGGCTCACCTCCCAGCCCAGCCCAATTGCATCCACCCAGCCCAAATCTTTTTTTACCTACAACTTACCCATCTTTCAACCCCCAGCCCACCTTTACTAAAAATCCTACCCCAACCCCCTTCCCTACCCCTTCTCCTCCCACCCAACCCTCTCTCGATCCACCTCGGATCCCCTCTTTTCTCCTTTTGAGCCCTCCCATCTTCCACCCCTGTCTCTCCACCATCGTCCCCCCCCTCCCCTTCCCAGTTGGCCTTATCCGCTAGATTCCACCGTTTCCTTCCTGGGGTGGCGCTGCCCCTCCCCTCTCGCAGGCCTCTTGTCAGCAGCCCGGCGGTTGTCTTTGCTCGTAGGCGATACAAGAGCTCTTCTCCAAGGTTTGAGCTGCCCCCTTTCACCTAGTTGCCATGTTGTCGGGCTTTATCTGGAATGTCTGTGGCCTCAATTTCTTTGCCAAGCATCTCGAGCTTCGCTCTTTCATCAAATCCTCCTCTTCCTCCTTCTGTGCTCTCCTTAAGACTCGCGTTCTTCAAGAAGATGCCCCTTGCATCGCTGCTTCCATTGCTCCCTCCTGGTCCTTCCTTTCCAATTACATTCACTCACCTTTTGGTTAGATCTAGGTTCTTTGGGATCCCTCCAAACTTCATATCTCCTCTATTCATTCTTCGTCCCAGTTTATCCATCTTCGCCTCTCTTTTCATAGCTCCCCCTCTCCCTTCCTTCTTACTGTGGTCTATGCTCTCAACCAAGCCATCGACTGTATTCCCCTTTGGGCTGACCTCTCCCTCCTCAAGCCCGTCTCGGGTTCTCTCCCTTGGGATATCGGCGGAGACTTTAATTTTGTCCGCTCTCATCTCGAGAAGGTGGGTGGCAGGCCCATAGACCTCATGGCAGTCAACTCCTTCAATGACTGCATTGAGGATCTCGACCTAGACGATCTCCGGTGGTTTGGTTCCCCTTTAACTTGGCACAACAGCCGAGTGGGCCCTGATCACATCGCTTGCAAGCTTGACCGATTTCTCGTCAACGAACCTTGGCTCTCCTCTCTCCCCCACTCCCATGCCTCCTTCCTAGTCCAAGGCCTCTCTGACCATTGCCTCTGCCTTATTTCCCTTCAGACTTACTTCTCTTTTGGCCCCAAACCTTTCAAGTTCTTTGATATGTGCGACCTCCCATCCCCTCTACCTGCCCACCATCAAGAAAGCTTGGCGTATCCCAATCTCTTCTCCCTTTCTCCCCTTGGTTGCCCTGGCTCGCAAACTTCGGAACACCAAATCTGCTCTCCGAAGGTGGAACCTCTCCACCTTTGGCAACATCCCCTCCAGGCTGTCTTCCTGCTGCTCTGATCTCTCAGGTCCAACTCAAACTTCAGTCCGACCCTCTCAATCCGTCGTTAGCCGCTGATGAGAAGCTCCTCGCTGAAGAGCTTTCCTCCCTCTCCCTCTCTCAGGAAAGTTTTCTTCGCCAGAAATCCCGTTCCAAATTGCTGGAGCTTGGGGACTCAAACTCTGCCTATTTTTACCGCTCCATTAAAGCTAGGCACAACTCCAATTCCATCACCCTCCTTCTGGCTTCTGATGGATCCTCCCTCTCCTCTCCCTGTGATATCAAAGAGGCTGCCTCCTCTTACTTCTCCTCACTTTTCAATCCCTCTCTCCCCCCCTTCCCCTATCCCCTATCCCCCCTGCTCTCATAGATAAGTTCATTCCCCCCTCCCTCTCTTTTTCTCTCACCGCTATCCCCTCTGATGACGAAATCTCCTAGGCTATCCTTTCCCATAAGTCCAATAAGGCTCCAGGTCCTGATGGCTTCAGTATGGGCTTCTTCCTCAGTTGCTGGGACTCTACTCGGGGAGAGATCATCAAAGCCATCTGCAGTTTCTTCTTCCAGCCTGGTCGGCTAGCCCAGATCAATCAAACCTTCATCTGCCTCATCCCTAAAAAGGACGGGGCCTCTTCCCGGACTGACTTTCGGCCTATCTCCCTCTGCAATCTCATTTACAAGTTCGTTGCCAAAATCCTTGCCAACCGGATTAAGGCTGTCATCCCCTCCCTCGTTAGTCCCAACCAGTCGGCCTGCATCGCCGGCCGGAGTATTGCGGACAATATCCTCCTCTGCTCTGAGATCGTCAGAGGCTTTGATTGCAAATCGGTTTCCCCAGCTGCTCTCTTAAAAATCGATCTCCACAAAGCTTTTGATTCCATCCGCTGGGATTTCATCTGTGATGTGCTCTCCCACATGGGCTTCCCTCCAATCTTCATTCGCTGGATTTATGCCTGTATCTCCATCCCTTCCTTCTTAGCCCTGGTTAATGGCTCTACCGCTGGCTTTTTCCGCTCCAAAGTCGGTATCCGCCAGGATTGCCCTCTTTCTCCGTTCCTCTTCTCCTTAGCCCTGGAAGTCCTATCCAAGAGCCTCCAAACCAAAACTGACCTCCACCTCATCTCCCCCTTCCAAAATGCAAGCAGATCAATCTATTCCATCTGGCCTTTGCTGATGACTTGATGATCTTCTCTAAAGCTTCCCAGTCCTTCATCTCTGCCATCAAGGACTCCCTTCATCTATTTGAGTCTCTTTCTGGTCTCAAAGTCAATCTCCTCCAATCCAAAAATTTTCTCTCTGGTATCTCGGACTCCTCAAAAGAAGCCCTCCGCCTCTTGACAGGATTCTCATTAGGGACTCTTCCTGTCACCTACCTTGGTCTCCCCTTGATCCCGGCCAGGCTCTCCTCCCACCACTGCACTCCTATGCTTGACAACATTCAGAAATGTCTCCAGCTCTGGAAAGGAAAGCTTTTGTCTTATGCTGGCAGACTTGAATGTATCCGTTCAGTTCTCCAAGCAACCTACATCTACTGGACTAGTATCTTCTACATCCCCAATTCCACCATCCAGTCCATTGAGCGCGTCTTCTGCGCCTTCCTTTGGAAGGGTTGCGACACTCCGAGATTTCTCCACCCTGTTAGTTGGAAATCCATCTCCCTAAATCTAAGGGTGGCCTGGGCATCCGGCGTATCCGTGACTCCAATAGAGCGGGCATTCTTAAACTCATCTGGAGAATCTCTTCTTGCCGGGATTCTATCTGGGTTTATTGGGTCCACTCCTACCTTCTTAAATCGGACTCCATCTGGACTGTTCCCATCCATGCCAATTCCTCTTGGATTTGGCGTAAGATCCTTTCCCTCCGCCCTCTGGCCCTTCGTGGCATCTCATCTTTCATTTCTGACAGCTCCTCCACCTCTCTCTGGCTGGATCCTTGGCACCCTTTAGGAATTCTCTATAATTTGCTCGGCCCCAGGGCCATTCATTACTTCGGCCTCCCCAAGGACGCCACTGTCTCCTCCCTCATCTCCTCTGGCTCTTGGTCCCCTAACCCTTCCCTCAACCCTGCCATCTCTACCCTCATTTGGTCTACCCTCCCCCCGTTGCCTCAATATCCCCCCAATCGAGCGGATAAGGTCACTTGGCTCCCTTCCCACAACGACACCTTCTCTTCCTCCTCTGCCTGGAACCTTTCCAGGGACCCATACCCCACTGTCCCCTGGCACAAGCTAATCTGGTTTAAAGGCCACATCCCCCGTCACAGCCTAACTGTTTGGAGAGCCTTAAGACTATGCTTGCCCACCCAAGCTTTTCTGATCCACCGCAATATTCCAGTTTCCCCCTCTTGTAACCTTTGTTGGATAGGCCGAGAAGACATCCCCCACCTCTTCTTTGACTGTACCTTTACCTCCACCATATGGCCTAAGGCTTTATCCTCCATCTGGCCGCGTAGCAGAAGGATCAGAAGCTTTGACCGCAAATGGCAATGGTTGATTAACTCCTTTCTTGGGAACTCCATATGTGACACAATTGGGAAGCACGTCTTTAACGCCGCTATTTATCATATTTGGATGGAAAGAAACCTAAGGAGATGGACTTCCAACTCTAGATTGTTTGATGTGATTTGGAAAGCCATCTCCTTTGATGTGTCCACCAAGCTTAGTAGTATCCGTTAGAAGCATTGCCAGGACAGCCATAGAAATAGGCACATTTTGCCTTTCTGGGGCCTTGATTCTGCCCTTTTGCGGTCCTCCTCCTCTGCATAGGCTGGTAGACCGCTCCCCCTTCCCCCTTTCCCCCTTTCTTCTTTCTCCCCCCCTCCCTTTTCCTCTTCTCCTTCTTGTACATTGGTTCTTTGGTTCGCTCTTCCCTGCCCCCTCTTAGGGTTCGGTAATATATTTATTTACCAAAAAATATAAGAGAACTAGATAAAGTCTAGTTCCTAAAGAACCCCTAGAACATATATTCTAGTAACTCTAACACTCCCCCTCAAGCTGGACAATAAATGTCATGCATTCCCAGCTTGCATAGGAGAGTACCAAATTGAAGAAAGGCAAGTGCCTTGGTGAAAATGTCTGCCAGTTGATCACCAGTCTTCACAAAAGGAGTGCAAATACAGCCAGAGTCAATCTTCTCCTTGATGAAGTGTCGGTCCACTTCAATGTGTTTTGTCCTGTCATGTTGCACTGGATTGTGAGCAATATTGATAGATGCCTTATTATCACAGTAGAGCCTCATAAGGACCTTCAGTGCCAAACACAATTCTTGAATCAATCGTTTCAACCAAATGAGTGTTTACACTCCATGAGCTATAGCTCTAAATTCTGCCTCTGCACTAGATCTGGCCACAACAGGTTGTTTTTGCTCCTCCATATGACTAAATTTCCTCCCACAAATGTACAATAACCAGAGGTAGATCTCTTGCCTGTGATGGATCTAGGTCAATCAGCATCAGTGAAACCTTCCACTCTCAAGTGATTGTGCCTGGCATACAACAGTACTTTCCCAGGAGAGGACTTCAAATATCTGAGGATACGATACACAGCATCCAAGTAACCACTCTGAGGGGCATGCATAAATTGGCTTACCACTCTCACTACATAAGAGATATCTAGACGAGTCATAGAGAGGTAGATAAGCTTCCCCACTAGTCTCTAGTACTTTCCCGCATCAACAAGAGAAGGACCACAATCTTCTCCTAGTTTGTGATTCTGCTCAATAAGAGAATTTACTAGTTTGCATCCTAACATCCCTATCTCTGTCAACAAATCAGGAACAAACTTCTGTTGACATATGTTGATTCCTTTCTTGGTCCTTGATACTCCAATTCCTAAGAAGTACCTCAAGGGACCCAGATCTTTAATTTCAAACTATTGAGCCAAGTAGCTTTTCAGTTTATCTATCTCAGTTGTATCATCTCCAGTGACCACAATATCATCAACATAGACAATGAGGGCTGTGATAGTACCATTGCCCCGCTTGGTAAAGAGGGTGTGGTCAACTTGGCTCTGGGAATATCCATTTTTCAGAATAGCCTGCCGGAAGCGCTCAAACCATGCCTTTGGTGACTGTTTGAGGCCATACAGTGCCTTCTTGAGGAGGCACAGTTTCCCTTCAGTTGAAGGCAATTTGAAGCCTGGTCATGGTGGGGTTTGCATGTACACTTCCTCTTCCAAGTCGCCATAAAGAAATGCATTCTTCACATCCAACTGATATAATGACCAATCCTTATTGGCAGCCAATGATAAAAGAACTCTTATAGAGTTGTGCTTAGCTACAGGAGCGAATGTCTCCTGATAGTCAATTCCATAGACTTGACTGTACCCCTTGGCCACCAACCTTGCTTTGTATCTCTCAACAGTACCATCAGATTTATACTTAATTGTGTAGACCCATCAGCACCCAACTGGGATACCTCCCCTGGGAAGATCCACCAATTGCCAAATACCATTCTTCTCAAGTGCCATCATCTCTTCAGACATAGCTTGTCTCCACTTTGGATCAGACATAGCATCAATAACATTCTTAGGAATAGAAGCAGTAGAGAGAGCAGCAATAAAGGCAAGACCTGTAGGACAAAGAGCATTATAGGAGACAAACTGGGCTATAGGATTAGTACAAGCTCTTTTCCCTTTTCTAACAGCAATAAGAAGGTCTAAATCAGATGGAGAATGAATCTCAGGATGCGGATCTGGATCCAAAGAGGACTCTTGGTAGGTCGTCTTTCCTTCATTATGCAAGCCTTCACCTCTCTTGTATTTAATGTGGTAATCCTTCTCCTTATCAGAACCATCGTCAACAACCAAATCTGTATTCACATCCACATCCACAGCCCTGTGCTTTCCAATGTCAAGCATAAAGGGAGAGATAGGTAGAGGATAATGAAGGAAATCAGCAGCCTGTTCACTTCCACAATTCTCCCCCTGAAGAAGATGCTAAGATGGTTCAAGGAAAGGGACCGATTTAAGGAAAATGACATCTTTGGAGGTGAGACACTTGCGAGAAGATGGGTGATAGCACTTGTAACCTTTGGTAGTAGAAGAGTACCCAAGAAATAGACACTTGAGAGCTTTAGGATCAAGTTTAGTACGATGTGATTTGTTAACATACACATAACAAACACAGCCAAAGACTTTAGGAGGAAGAGAGAAAGCAGAAACCTGTGGAGATAAGATTTCGAAGGGAGATTTGAAATCAAGAAGTTTGGTAGGCATGCGATTAATGCGAAAGGAAGCAGTGAGAAGAGCTGCAGACTAGATGGTCTTGGGAACATGCATGCCAAACAAGAGACTATGGGTGACTTCCAACAAATGGAGATTTTTCCTCTCAGCAACCCATTTTGTTGGGGTGTGTCAACACATGCGAGCTGATGGATAATGCCATTATTAGTAAAGAAGGCTTGGAGGCCACCAAACATGTATTCTCCTCCTTTATCAGACCAAACAATTTTGATACGAGTATCAAACTGAGTAAGAATCATCTGATAAAAATTCTGAAATGCATCATGAACATCACTTTTATGTTTCATAAGAACACTCCAAGTAGCACGAGAAAAATCATCAACAAATGACACAAAGTAACGATAGCCAAATAAAGAGGTAGTAGGGGAAGGTCCCCAAACATCAGTATGCACAATATGGAAAGGAGCAACAATTCCATTACCATGATACGGGTAAGAAGACCGACAATGTTTGGCAAACATACATGGTTCACATTGAAAAACATGAGAAGAAGCAATAGAAGAAAATAAGTGAGGCAATTGTTTCCTCATTACAACCAAAGATGGATGGCCAAGACGACAATGCCATAACATAACAGACACCACAAAACTACTATCATTACGTCTACACACATAGGACTGAGCTGTGGGCAAAAAAGGGTAAAAAGGGTTAAGGCCTTGCTCCTCACGTCTACTACCAATAATCCTCTTCGTCACCAAATCCTAAAAAAGACAGTGAGAAGGAAAAAATGTGACACAACAATTCAGAGATTTAGTCAAGTGACTCACAGATAAAAGATTAAGTGTAAGGTTAGGGACACGAAGAATGGAAGTAAGGGAAAT
Organism: Telopea speciosissima; assembly: GCF_018873765.1. Taxonomy (NCBI): domain Eukaryota; kingdom Viridiplantae; phylum Streptophyta; class Magnoliopsida; order Proteales; family Proteaceae; genus Telopea; species Telopea speciosissima. The sequence goes on along the minus strand of NC_057925.1, from coordinate 12,710,593 downwards.
AGAAGTTGTAACTGGGATACTACCCTTACCAAATATGGAGGAAAGGGAGCCATCAGCTATCCTAACCTTATCCTTACCTGAGCAAATAGTATAGGAATCATAATAATGGGACGTACCAATCATGTGGTTAGTGGCACCAGAGTCAATGACCCAAGACAAGGCTGCTGTAGAAGCTGAGGTAGAGACCTGCAAGGCTGAGGATGAAGAAGAGCTGGCCACTATAGGTGCAAGAGGTGTGCTCAAGTGTGACATGACCCTGCGAAACACTGCATCTGCCAAAGTGGAGTCATCCTGTATAGCATCTGTCTCAGTCATCACAGAGTGTGCTCCAGCTCCCCCTCTATGGCCACCATGACCTCGTGTGTCAGGAGGACGACTATGGAGAGACCAACACCTATCCTTGGTGTGTCCAGTCCTCCCACAATGATCTTAAACCTGTCTCTACCAACTCCACTGGCACCAACTGTCTCCATTGCTCTGTTTGCCTCACGGTTAGGCCCTTGGCCTCTACTACCTCCACGAGTGTCTCGGAAAGAACTTGAATTGAGAGCTGACCTCTCAAGAGATGATGCTGGTGTTGGTTCCATAGCAACATGCCGAGTCTCCTCACTTTGTAAGTGACTACAGACCTCACTAAGAGATGGAAAGGGGGACCTGGTATAGCCTCCATACAATACAGTCCAAAAAATACCTAACACAAAAACAAAAATAGGGGAGGCGGTACCTTGAAGCAAGAAAGAGAGGAGTTGTGGCTTAACCGCCCTTCTTTTCATGAACTGAGGGCAAGAGGAGATCCAAACAAGGTCTAGGGCGATCTAAATGGATCCTACCCTAGCCTCATTGGCAGCCGGATGAGAGAGATAAGCTCATTTAAAAAAAATCTGGTGATGAAGGGGAGGAAGCTGCCAGCTTTTGGTTTGGGGTTCAAAAGCTCTATTTCTTCATGTGAGACCTCCTCTTGATGTTCCAATGAGCTTCAAACATGTTCATATCATGGTTTCTTTAAATCTTTCACATAGGATTCTCTTGCTTGGAACCCCTTTGTAACCTAGGGTTTCAAAGAGAGAGATGAAGGAACAAGAAGATACCTCGACTCTCAAACAAACAAAGTGAGCTCTGATACCAAGTTGGAAGGTTACAAATGTAAAGAACAAGGAGAACACTGGAGAAGGAGGGTTGAAAAAGACGGAAGAGAAGAAGAGAAGATGGTGGAATGTTGTGTCTTGCAGAGATGTCTCCTCCACACCTATATTACTTCATTAATAATATGAAAGAAATTATACACACCACCCTAGGGAGGTGAAAGATTAAAAAAAAAAGAAATTACAATATAAGGCAACTAGTTAACAAACTAGTTCTTTAAAATACCCTAACTACACAAACTCTAACAATCCCATATAAGTGATACGCCATTTCAAATGCTGTGTCAAGTAGGCAAGGATTCATGGAGTTTTGGATGTTTCTTTGCTTGATAACGGTTTCTTCCTTTTCAAGTTCTCTGCTGCTGAAGACAAAATTTGAGCATTAGAAGGAGGCCCTTGGCTCATCGGCAAGAAGCCAATTTTTCTCCGGCAGTGGCACCCTCACCTGCAACTCAGACATCTCGACCTTACTTCGATCCTCCTTTGGATCACCTTGCCTGGGCTGCCACTTCACTACTGGTGCACAGATGGTCTTAGCTCTCTGGGATCTGTCCTGGGCAAACCTCTTTTCTCCGATGTGAGAACCAGACGCAAGGACCGTCTTGCTTATGCTAGGCTTTGCGTGGAAGTGTCTGCGCATGATGAGCTTCCAACTTTCATCACTGTTAAGGAAGGAGATGATTACTCCTTTGAACAAGAAATACACTATGACTGGAAGCCACCTCACTGCTCCGTTTTCAAAACTTTTGGTCACGACTCCAAGCTTTGCTCCCCTCCTTCATGGTGTTGATGCTGCCGAAACTCCGCCTGCTACTGACCCTTCTTTGGCTACTCGAGAGATGCACCCGCTGCAACAAAACTCTCTCCATCACCGGCGCAGGTCCAGGGGTAGAAGAAGACACAGGTCAAACACCATCGGAACCCTCTGAAAGCTCCGGCGACGCAGACGACTGGCAGCGATGACTCTATCAGGATCCCTTTGCAGTCTGCTCTGTCCCAGAACAGATTCAACCTTCTGGCTGATGGCGACGATACTGAGGTCCTCGATTGCCCCGAAAAGCTCCACTTTGACGTTTTGCCTCGTAGCAGATCACGGATGTCGGAAGATCCAGGCTCTAACCTTCCCATTTCCAGCTCTCCTTCTGTCCCTGCCACCGCTCTTGCAGCTCTGCCATCGCTGAGTCCCCTGGAAGGTCTCCCTTCGCACCCCTCTGATTCAACGACTTTATCTCGAGCTTCCTCTCTGCTTGGGCTTTTAGAGAAAAGTTCCACGTTAGGCTTCCTCGCTTCGCCTTCCTTGGGGCCCACCAGTGGTGATGTCATCGCTTTGAGGAATTTGAGCGAAGCCCCGCTGTTTTGGCCCAGCCCATCTTAATCCCTTAGGCCACTGGGCCAGCAAACCCCACAACCCATCACTTAACCTCTCAAGTTTTCGGGTCGGGTTTTCTCTCTAACCCATCCCTGCCCCAAAACCCACTTCCTTCTTCTCCTTCACCCGACACCCCTGTTACTCAGTCTAACCGCAACTCCAGCAAAAAATCTCGCCTCTCCTCTTACAAGCGGAGGCACCGTAGTGCCACCAGATCTCGGTCGGTTATGGCTCGACTCTTGGAGTCCCCCTTGCCCTTCCTCCCTTTGCCTCAATGATCCAAAGCCTTATTTGGAATACCCGAGGCCTTAACTCTGCCTCGAAGCAAGCCTCTGTTCGTTCCAGAATTCGCTCTTCTCGCTCTGCTTTCTGTTGCCTCCTTGAAACTCACATCAAGGAGGTAAGCTCTGCAAACATCCTTTTGTCCATCGCTCCAGGTTGGTCCCTTATCTCCAACTATTCTTCCCACCCGAATGGTCGTATCTGGGTTATTTGGGATCCAAAAATTATTTCCATCTCCCTCCTTTCCTCCTCCTCCCAATTCATTCACCTTAGCCTCTCTGATCCGTCAAGCCATGCTTCTTTTCTCTCCACTGCCATCTATGCTCTCAATTACCCCATCCAAAGAACTCTTCTCTGGGCTGACTTGCGTGCCACTGCCAGCAGTATTGGAGCTCTCCCTTGGGGCCTGGGGGGTGACTTCAATGCTATTAGGTTCAGCCATGAAAAGCAAGGAGGAAATCACCTTGATTTGGAGGCGATGGACAATTTTAATGCTTGCATTGATGACATTGGAGTCAATGATCTCAGGTGGACAGGTTTCCCCCTCACTTGGAGCAACAAAAGATCTGGTTGCCATCGTATCAGTTGCAAGTTGGACCGTGTTTTAGTCAATGAAGATTGGCTCACCTCCTTCCCCTCATCCCAGGCTACCTTTGATAATCCAGACATTTCTGACCACTCCCCCATAGCCCTTGCCATCCAGCCTTACACCTCCTTTGGGCCTAAGCCTTTCAAGTATTTTGACATGTGGTCTTCCCACTCCTCCTTCTTACCCATGGTTATGAATGCTTGGTCTAAACCTGTGCATGCTTTCTCCACCCCCCTCATAGCCTTCTCCAGAAAGCTGCGCAATGTCAAGGAAGCTCTCAAGCTTTGGAATAGGAATACTTTTGGTGACATCTCTATTCAAGTTACTGATTGCAAAGAGAGGCTGGCCTCTATTCAGCTTCAGATGCAGGCTGATATGCATAATATTACTCTTGCTGATACCGAGAAGACCATTTCAGCTGAGCTCACTTCCTTGCTCTCTCGGGAAGAAAGCTTCCTCAAGTAGAAGTCTAGGATTAAATGGCTTGATCTGGGGGATTCAAATTCTGCTTTTTTCCATCGATCAGTCAAGGCCAGTGTCAATGCAAATTCCATCTCTCAGCTCACTTCCTCTGATGGTTCTGTGGTTACAACTGTCAAGGACATAAAGGATTTGGCTGTCCAGCATTTTAAGGGCATCTTCAATTCTCCTTTGTTGGGAGTTGCTCCTCTGCAAAGCCACCTGCTCGACAAGTTTCTTCCAGCCAGCCACATAGATATCTTGAGCTCTATCCCCAAAGAAGAGGAGATTTTGGAAGCTATTCATTCTCTTAAAAAGTTGGGGGCTCCCGGCCCTGATGGTTTCAGCATGGGGTTCTTTCTTGCTACCTGGGACATTATCAAAGTGGATCTCATTGCAACCATTGAAAGTTTCTTCTTCAATCCCAGCCAGATCAAAGCTGTCAACCAAACTTTCCTCTGTCTCATCCCCAAAAAGGATGGTGCTTCAGCTATGAATGACTTCAGGCCCATAGCCTTATGCAATATCCTCTACAAATTTATTGCTAAGATCTTAGCCAGAAGACTCAAGTCTGTTGTGGATTTGTTGGTCAACGATAACCAATCCGCTTTCATTCCTGGAAGGAACATCTCTGACAATATTTTGCTCTGCAACGATATTGTTAGAGGATTTGACAGGAAAAATCATGGCCTAGCCATTCTTCTGAAGATCGACATTCACAAAGCCTTTGACTCTTTAAGGTGGGATTACATCTCTCAAGTCATGCTCAAGATGGATTTCTCAATGCCTTTTGTTCACTGGATCAGCTGTTGTATCTCCTCCCCAAAGTTCTCGGTTCTTATCAATGGCAGTCCTGCGGGGTTCTTTGGTGCGTCTGTGGGGATTAGGCAAGGATGCCCTCTTTCCCCTTACTTGTTCACCTTGGCTCTAGAAGTTCTTTCTAGGCAGATTCAGACCTGTACTGACCAGCACCTCATTCCTCCTATGCCGAAGTGCAAAGCCTTAAAGCTTACCCACCTTGCTTTTGCTGATGACTTGATGATCTTCTCAAAGGCCTCCATTGACTCGTTTGAGTGCATTATGCTTTGCCTGCAGCAATTTCATGAGCTTTCGGGTCTTCGCATCAACCCCTCCAAGGCCCTTATCTTCTTTGCGGGTCTTTCTGAGCTTCACAAAGTGGATTTCCTTCTCAAATCAGGCTTCCAAGAGGGGCACCTCCCTGTCAAGTATCTTGGCCTTCCTCTAATCCCGGCTAGGCTCACTGCTCACCATTGTACTCCCATGTTGGATCTCATGAGGAAAAGACTTCAGTTGTGAAAAAGGCAAGCTTCTATCCTATGCAAGTAGACTAGTCCTTATCAGATCTGTCTTGGAAGCTTCTTATAGCTACTGGTCTGGTATCTATGGGTTCCCGCAAGCTACCATCAAGTCCTTGGAATCTTTACTTGCTTCTTTTCTTTGGAAAGGAGCTGAAGCCAACAGATTCCTCCACCCCACTTCTTGGGCTACAGTGTGCCTCCCAAAAAAGGAAGGAGGGTTGGGCATTAGAAGAATCAAAGAAGTCAACAAGGCTGGTATTATCAAACTGATCTGGAAGATAGCTTCAAAGCAGAAGAGTATTTGGGTTGACTGGATTTATTCGGGTCTTCTTCGCCAAGACTCCATCTGGACTGCTTCTGCCTCTTCTGATGCTTCCTGAGTTTGGCGCAAGATCCTGGAGTGCCGTCAGTTAGTCCTTCCTTTCATCCAATCCCATATTGGAGATGGCCTCTCCGCCTCCCTTTGGTTGGACCACTGGCACCCTAGAGGGATTCTTCTGCATCTGGTCACGCCTAGGATGATTTATGCTTCAGGCCATCATAGGAGGGCACTTGTTGCAGACATTATTCATCACAATGACTGGGCCCCTCCCACTTCCTCTTCTCAGCCTCTCTCTTTTCTTTGGGATGATCTTCAGACCATCCAAAGAAGGCCCCCCTACAGGGGTGACTGTGTCTCTTGGACAGCAGATGGATCTCTGAGCTTCTCTTCCAAGGCTGCTTGGATCCTAACCGCATCAAAGGCTCGTTGGCTAGTTGGAGGAAACTCCTTTGGTTCAAGCATCACATTCCTCGCCACTGCTTCACTGCTTGGAGAGTCTTCAACAACTGTCTCCCTACTCAAGCTTTCCTCTGCAGGCGTCACATCCAAGTTCCAACTGCTTGCTGCCTTTGCTGGAACAACTTTGAAGACTCAGATCACCTGTTCTTTGAGTGCCCTACCTCCAGAGCCATCTGGAAAGGCCTTTTGGCCAAGTGCTGGCATGCTCAAAGAAGGATTCTTCCTTTCTCTAGAGAATGGATTTGGGTTGACATGACCTTCGGAGGGTCCACTATTTGCGACACTGTTGAGAAGATGGCTTTCTGTGCTGCTCTAAACCACATATGGATGGAGCGAAATATCAGGAAATGGACCTCCAACTCTCGTTCTTATCAACAGATTTGGGATTCCATTTCCTTTGAAATCTCCTCCAAATTATTGTCAACTCCCTATTCTTTATGTAATGACACCCCAAGGAACAGACTTATTGTTGTCTCCTGGGGTGTCCCTAATGTTTCTTTCTCTTCTTCAGCCACCTCTAGCTGAAGTTTGGTTTAGCCGTGGGCTTTTTTCCTGTTTTCTTTCTTTCCTTGGTAATGAATTCTTTATTCACCCAAAAAAAAAAAAAAACAACTCTAATCTTCTAGTTACTGTTCACGTGAACAGTTCAAGACACTGTTCACGTGAACAGTACCCAAAGCACATTAACAATTTCAAAGTGGTACTAGTGTCAAATAATGCAGATAAAATGGTTACAAGTTATAAACTTATCTACAGTCAACATTAGACAAAACAAGCATCAGCTCTAGGGGGAAAAGAAAAAAGCATTGAGAAAAGGGGTAAAAATGGAATAAAGTTAATAAGGGGGAAAAGATGAAGCATTTCAATGATCCTTACGCATTTAAAGCATCAGTAACTGTAACACATTCTGATGGGATCCAAGCATCTTTCCAGCCAGGAGGTATTCTTTTCATTGCAGTCCTGATCCCACCCAAGGGATTAATGTTTGCCACCTGAAATGACAGAATTTATCAAAACATCTAAATTATACACAACTGATGATCAAAAGGTTTAGGTTCTAAGGTAACAACATGAGAAAGTTGGATAAAGTAATAAAATGAAATGCTTACAGGCCAATCAGAACCAAATGCTAAGAGTGTATTGCTAGTCAAGAGAGACTGAAATAAATATGATCCTCTTTGGGCCCTCTCAACTCCCAGTTTCTTTCCCGCAGAATCAGCATCATCCAACAGGTGCTCTGGCTGTTGAGAAAATAGAGTTACATCAAGAGAAACAGATACATCCCCTTAGTGATTATTATATATTGACGGTTAGTGGGAGATCCAAAATAAGTCATGACTCCCAAATTGCACAATCAATTCTCTCTCTCTCTCACGGTTTTCTCTTTTCTCTTCCTTTTTTTTGTTAGAGTTGTTAGAATATCTTGTATAAGGATAGTTCTGTCATTGTCCTGTTATAAGACATGGCCAAGTTGTATTTTTCCTTTTCTTGTTTTATTTCTCTTTACCTCCCTAGGGAGGTCTGTGTAATTTGGAAGAGTTTATTAATGAAGTAATATGTGTGTTGAGAACATCTCATCACACACAATCGATTATTCTCCCAACCTTTCTTCTTCTTCTTCCTCTCTTCTCTTCTCCCCTTCTTCTCCTTCTGGTTTGCTGTAAATCTCTTCTCTCTTAATAGAATCGATCCATCTTCAAGAGACTCAAAAATGTCAAGGCTGCTCTCAAGGACTGGAACCTCAACATCTTTGGCAATATTACCCTTCAAGTTAAAGAGTGTAAAGATAGGCTTGCCTCCATTCAAGCTAGGCTGCAGTCTGATTTGCTCAATGAATCCCTTGCTGTTGAAGAAAAAGAGGTCTCAAATCAGCTCTCCTCCTTGCTAGCTAGGGAAGAAAGCTTTCTCAAGCAAAAATCTAGAATCAAGTGGTTGGAGTTGGGGGATTTTAATTCAGCTTATTTCCATCGATCTGTGAAAGCTAGAGTTAATGCTAACTCAATTGTTCAGCTCTCTCAGCAGGATGGCTCTATTGCAAACACAGTGAAGGATATTAAGGACTTGGCTGTTTAGCACTTGAAAGGAATTTTCTCTGGGCCCCAAGAAGACCATGTTCCAGTCCCTAGCCATTTGCTCAACAAGTTTATTGCTCCTCAATTTCTGGATTCCTTAAGTGCTATCCCCAATGAAGAAGAAAGAGTGAAAGCTATTCACTCTCTCAAAGTCAATGGAGCTCCAGGCCCGGATGGCTTTAGTATGGGATTCTTTTTAGCTGCGTGGGACATCATCAAAGCTGATCTTATTGTTGCCATTGAGAGCTTCTTCCTCAATCCCAATCAAGTCAATGGGATCAACCACACCTTCCTCTGTCTCATCTTCAAAAAGGAAGGAGCCATTGCTATGAATGATTTTCGGCCCATTGCCCTCTGCAATCTGCTGTACAAGTTCATTGCCAAAATCCTTGCTCGAAGGCTCAAGAGTGTTGTGGACCTATTGGTTAGTGATAACCAAACAGCTTTCATTCCAGGCAGGAACATCTCTGATAATATCCTTCTGTGCAATTATATTGTCAGAGGCTTTGATAGGAAGAATCACTCCCCGTCGCTGCTTCTGAAGATTGACATCCACAAAGCTTTTGATTCTATTAGGTGGGACTACATCGCTCAAGTGATGACTCAGATGGGGTTTCCTTTGCCCTTTGTTCACTGGATTAGCTCTTGCATTTCTTCCCCAAAGTTCTCAATTTTGGTCAATGGCAGTCCAGCAGGGTACTTTGGAGCCTCAGTGGGGATTCGGCAAGGCTGCCCTCTATCCCCTTGTTCACTATTGCCATGGAAGTCCTCTCCAGATAGATCCAGCTTTGCACTGATCAGCAGCTCATCACTCCTATGCCCAAGTGTAAAGCCCTCAAGCTCACTCACTTGGCATTCGCGGATGACTTGATGATATTCTCCAAGGCATCGATTGCCTCCTTAGAGTCTATCTTGCTTTGTCTCCAGCAATTCAAAGAGCTCTCGGGCCTTCGCATCAACCCCTCCAAGTCCCTCATCTTCTTTGTAGGAGTCTCTGATTTTGACAAAGCTGCCTTCCTTGCCACATCAGGGTTCCTTGAAGGCCAGTTGCCTGTCAAATACTTAGGGATTCCCTTGATCCCGGAAAGATTGTTTGCCCATCACTGCACTCCCATGTTGGATCTGATCCGAAAGAGACTACAGCTCTGGAAAAGCAAGCTTCTTTCTTAAGCTAGCAGGTTGGTCCTCATTAGATCAGTTCTGGAAGCTTCATATATCTACTGGTCGGGTATTTATGGGCTTCCCCAAGCTACTATCAAGGCTCTCGAAGCTCTAATGGCTTCCTTCCTCTGGAAGGGCACTGACTCCTCGAGGTTTCTTCATCCTTTGAGTTGGGCTGCTGTGTGCCTTCCCAAGAAGGAAGGAGGGTTAGGCATTAGGAGAATCAAAGATGTCAACTCAGCTGGTATCATCAAGCTTCTATGGAAGATTGCCTCGAAAAAAAAGAGCATTTGGGTAGATTGGATTTATTCGGGTCCTCTCTGCCATGACTCCATTTGGACTGCCTCCTCTTTATCTGATGCCTCTTGGGTCTGGAGGAAGATTCTTTCCAGTCGTCCCTTGGTCCTTCAAGTCATTCGCTCCAACATTGGTGATGGTTGATCTACATACCTATGGCTTGACAACTGGCATCCTAGGGGGATTCTTCTGCACCGGATTACCCCTAGAACCATTTACTCCTCCGGCTTACATAGGCTTTCTTTGGTTGCTGATATTCTAGATCACAATGGTTGGGCTCCCCCCCTAGCTGGCCCTTCCCTCACTGCTATCTGGAATGAGCTCCACTCTGTCACTCGAAGGGCTGCTTCAAGAGGTGACTGTGTTACTTGGTCTTCGAGCAACTTTTGCTTCTTCTCTTCCAAGGCTGCTTGGAATTTTGTTCGTCTGAAAGGCCCTTTGGTTCCTTGGCGTAGGCTCCCTTGGTTCCAACATCACATTCCTAGGCACTGCTTCACAGCCTGGAGAGTCTTCCATAACTGTCTCCCCACTCAAGCCTTTCTTCGCAGCCGCCAGATCCTAGTCTCTCGTGCTTGCTGCCTCTGCTGGAACAATGATGAAGACTTGAACCACCTTTTCTTTGAGTGCCCTACTGCTACTGCCATTTGGAAGGGTGTCCTCCTCAAATGCTAGCCTTCTCGTAGAAGTATCCTTCCCTTCTCTAGAGAATGGATTTGGATTGATATGACCTTTGTGGGCTCCTCAACTTGTGACTTGGTTGGGAAGCTAGCGTTCTGTGCTACTCTCAACCATATTTGGATGGAGCGCATTTTGAGAAAATGGACCTCCAAATCTCGGCCTTACCAGAAGATTTGGGATTCCATTTCTTTGAAATTAAAGCAAACTTATCTTCTCTCCCCCCCTCTTCTTGTATAGACTCCCCGAGGAATAGGACCATTGTTCATTCTTGGGGTCTCTCTAATGTTTCCTTGGTTGCTTCGGCTACTGTTCAGGCTGGTTTGGCTTCCCCCTTTGGGGCCCTTTGTATTTTTCTTTCTCCTCTCTTTTGGTAATCAAATTTTTATTCACCCAAAAAAAAAAAACAAAATTAGGAACATGAAGGACAGACTCAAGGGAAATAGAAAAGGGGTAACTCCCACATTGCCCTTACCAGAGATAGAAGAAAGGGAACCATCAGCCACCCTTACCTTGTCCCGGCTAGAGCAAATTGAGTAGGAATCAAAATACTATGATAGTATGACATACCAGTCATGTGATCAGAGGCTCTAGAGTTAATAATCCAGGTGGATGTAGTGGAAGGAGCAGACGAGACCTATAGAGCTGAGGCAGAAGGAGCTGACCCTCCAGAGGTAGAACCAGTAGCTAACCCCCCAAGGTGAGACATCAGCCGGCGGAAGGCTGCAATGTCATCCTATCAAAGGAAATCAGGCGCAGGCTGGGGTCTAGATGTCTCAGACTCAGAAGTCACAGAGTGAGCCCTAGCTCCCCCTCGCTTGCCTCCACGGGCACTAAAGGAACCACCACACATACCAGGGGGCTGCCCATGAAGATCCCAACACCTGTCCGTGGTGTGTCCAAGCTTTCCACAGTGATCACATTTAAACCTCTCACGGTGATCTCCACGAGTTAGCCCTTGGGCTTTCCCCCCATTTTTCCAGTCTCTGTGGGAACTAGAAACAAAAGCAGATCTCTCTGTTGATGGTGCAATATCCATAGTTGTTCTCCTGGTTTCCTCACTTTGCAAGTAGCTACACACTTTATCCAGAGATGGAAAGGGAGATCTCCCTAAGATTTGCAAGCAAAGAGGCTATATTCTGGGTTAAGGCCACCAAGCAAAATAAGGATCCTTTCCTTTTCTCGGCTTCTGTATACCTTTGCCTCATCATCTGAATTGGACAGTTGGAGGTTGTTATAGTGATCATATTCGTACCACAAGCTAATAACAGTGTTATAGTAATCAAATATACTCTTATCACCCTATTTCATATGGATGATTTTTTGGAGGATTTGATACACTTTTGCTGCATTACCAACTCTATCAAAAAACTTGGAGACACTGTCCCAGATATCTTTCGCAGTCTCTTTACTCATAAACCTCTTACCTATCTCAGGTTTCATAGAGAATATCAGCCAAGTCATAACAGTGGAGTTCTCAGTCTCCCACTTGAGATAGCCTAGATCAGTTGTAGCAGGAGCCTTGATAGAGCCAGTAATGTATCTCAACTTTCCCCTATTGCGTAGGTAGTTGGTATTGTCCAATTTCACAACAGATATTTGGGCATTGGGATTGTCAAAGGAAGCCATAGTGGGGAGACCACTAGCCGAAATTGGTCCACTGACCTCAGAATCAGCCCCAGATACAGTAGACATGGTACTAAAAAACTTCAACAAAACAGATTGGTGTCTTGCACAATTGGGGAGTAATCTCTACCCACACACAAGCAAGAAAACCAGCAAACAAAGAGAACAACACACTGCTCAAGTAGTTACAGCTGCAAAAAGAAGATAAATCCTTAAGGACTTAAATCAAACACCTCATGTGCATCCTAACTTCATTCCAGCAGCCACTCACCACATAACATCCAAAAAAAGACTTCAAAAGAACTTCAACTAACAACCATCAAATGTAACAAGATGCAAACCTTCCATTCTCATCAACCAATGACCATCCGATGTGTTGACTGCCCATAAGAATCAAACAAACAGTAGAAACAGAGCTGGCGGTACCTTTGGAGCAGCAAAAAATTGAGCTATGCTCCTCAACCTGTGTCCCTCTTCAACCGAGTGCTGTGGGGTCTGAAAGTATACCCCTAGGCGATCTAAAGGCAGCAAATCTCATTCCAAAAGATTGAGAGATGAGGAAGAAACAAGAACAAAGGTATAGAGACTGGCGTAATCTGAGGAGCAGCTCCCAGAGCTTCAAACTTCTTCGACAGCATCTATAGTTCCTTCTCCTACTACTTCTTCGGCAGCATCTCTTCTCTTCTCCCCAGTCCTTCTCCTACTACTTCTTTGTCTGGATTTCGTTACTTTGTTTCATTTGTGGATGATTATTCTAGGTCTACTTGGACTGTTTTGTTGAAACAAAAGAGTGATGTTTGTGATGCTTTTAAGGATTTTTATCAACTTATCAATACTCAGTTCGGTACTCGAATCCAAATTGTTAGATCTGATTAGGGGGAGAGTACATGTATGGGGGGCTCCACCAGTTCTTTACTGATCATGGCATAATCCACCAACTGGCATGTGTTGACACCCCTCAACAAAATGGGGTGGCTGAGAGAAAAAACTGCCACTTGTTGGAAATCACCAGGGGTCTTCTCTTTGGTATGCATGTGCCTAAGACTTTCTAGTCTGATGCACTTCTTACCACTGCCTTTCTCATTAACCGGATGCCAACTCCACTCCTTGGCTCCATATCTCCCCTGGCTCTTCTTTCTCCTCAATCCTCAGTCTTCTCTTTGCCTCCAAAAGTCTTTGGTTATGTTTGTTATGTTCATGTCAACAAATCAGCCTGCGCCAAGCTTGATCCCAAAGCTCTCAAGTACATCTTCTTGGGCTACTCTGATTCAACCAAAGGGTATAAGTGCTACCATCCCCCTTCCCGAAGGCGACTTCTCTCCAAAGATGTCACCTTCTTTGAGCCTATCCCTTACTTTTCTTCCCCTCAACATCCTGTTCAAGGGGAGAGTACTAGCAGTGAATAGGATGCTGATGTCATTCCTTTTCTATCTCCCTTGCCTACCTCCACTTCCCCATTCCTATTTGATATTGGAAAGTACAAAGAAGTGGATGTTGTTGATGATGCTGAAGCTGATGGTGTTGTTGATATTGATGCTAGTAGTTGTGGTGATGCTAGTAGGAAAACAAAATACAAGGGAATAAGATTTAAAGATGTTGTATTCACAAGAGGTGAATGCTTGTTGAAGGGAAAAGGAAAGCAACCCTGCCAAAACCCCTCTTTGGATCCACATCCTCAGCCTCATCCTTCTCAGCCAGGTAATATTTCTCCTTCTAAATTAGATCTTCCCATTGCTATGAGAAAGGGGAAGAGAGCCTGTACTAACCCCATAGCCCAGTTTGTTTCCTATGACTCTATTTCTCCTACAGGTATTAGCTTTTCCACTGCCCTTGAGTCTTCTTTCATTCCCAAAAATGTCACAGAGGCCTTATCTGATCCAAAATGGATGCAAGCAATGTCTGAGGAAATGGTAGCTCTGGAGAAGAACAATACTTGGGCACTAGTTGATCTTCCCAGGGGGAGAACTCCAGTTGGATGCAGATGGGTTTATACAATCAAGAATACATCCGATGGTACAATGGAAAGAAACAAAGTTAGGCTGGTTGCAAAAGGGTATAGTCAGGTGTATGGCATTGACTACCAGGAGACTTTTACCCTTGTAGCCAAGCATAACTCAATCAGGGTTCTTCTTTCAGTGGCAGCCAATAAAGATTGGCCAATGTACCAATTCGATGTGAAGAATGCATTTCTTTATGGAGATTTAGCAGAAGAAGTGTACATGCAGCCTCCACCTGGTTTTAAGCGTCTCTCAGCTGAAGGGAAAGTGTCTCTTGAAGAAAGTTCTCTATGGCCTCAAGCAGTCTCCTAAGGCCTGGTTTGAGAGATTTAGACAAGCAATCTTGAAGAATGGGTATTATCAGAATCAAGCTGACCACACCTTGTTTATCAGGAGAGGTAATGGTATAGTTACAACTCTCATTGTCTATGTTGATGATATTGTGGTAACTGGGAATGATGTTGCTGAGATAAACAGATTAAAGTCTTATCTAGCTAAACAATTTGAGATTAAAGACCTTGGACTCTTGAAATAATTCTTGGGTATTGAAGTATCTAGATCAAGGAAATGAATCAACATCTGCAAAAGGAAATTTACCTTGGATCTGCTGAAAGAGGCAGGCATGATGGGGTGCAAACCAGCAACTTCTCCCATTGATCCGAATCATAAGCTTGGTAATGAATGTGGTTCTTCTCTTATAGATGCAAGCAAGTACCAAAGATTAGTTGGGAAACTAATCTGCCTCTCCTTGACTCGACCAGACATTCTTAAGCAGTTGGAGTGGTGAGTCAGTTTATGCTTGCTCCCAGGAGTGGACATCTGGATGCGGTGTATCGCATCATTAGATACTTGAAATCCTGTCCAGAGAAAGGTCTTCTATTTGCCAGGCATGACCATTTGCAGATTAAAGGCTACACAGATGCTAATTGGGCTGGTTCAATCTCTGACAGGAGATCTACTTCTGGGTGCTGTACCTTTGTGGGTGGTAATCTAGTTACCTGGAGGAGTAAGAAACAACCAGTTGTAGCTAGATCCAGTGCAGAGGCTGAGTTTAGGGCCATGGCTCATGGAGTGTGTGAGCTTATACGGCTAAAGAGACTTCTTCAAGACTTGAGTTTTGAAACTGAAGGGCCAATGAGACTTTATTGTGACAACAAAGCTGCTATAACCATTGCCCATAAACCCAGTTCAGCATGATCGAACCAAGCACATCGAGGTTGATCGTCACTTCATCAAAGAGAACCTGGATTCTGGGTGCATTTATACTCCCTTTGTGAAGACAGGTGATCAAGTAGCAGATATCTTCACCAAGGGTCTCACTCTTAGTCTATTTAGTAGCTTATTGTGCAAGCTGGGAATGTATGACATTTATTGTCTAGCTTGAAGGGGAGTGTTAGAGTTGTTAGAATATCTTGTATAAGGGTAATTCTGTCATTGTCCTATTATAAGACATGACCAAGTTGTATTTTTCCTTTTTTTGTTTTATTTCTCTTTACCTCCCTAGGTGTTAGAGTTGTTAGAATATCTTGTATAAGGGTAATGCTATCATTGTCCGGTTATAAGACATGACCAAGTTATATTTTTCCTTTTCTTGTTTTATTTCTCTTTACCTCCCTAGGGAGGTCTGTGTAATTTGGAAGAGTTTATTAATGAAGTAATATGTGTGTTGAGAACATCTCATCACACACAATCGATTATTCTCCCAACCTTTCTTCTTCTTCTTCCTCTCTTCTCTTCTCCCCTTCTTCTCCTTCTGGTTTGCTGTAAATCTCTTCTCTCTTAATAGAATCGATCCATCTTCAAGTTCTAACTTTTTTCTCATTATTTGCATGGTATCAGAGCTATAGGCACTGTGACAGCTCTCTTTGATCATCTTCTTCTCTTTTCTCAAGACTTATATTGGGATTGAAGTGTTCGTGTAATCTTGAAGCTTTGTGCCTTCTCTGTTCTTTCGTTTAAAGGGGTGCAGCACCCTATTCTGTGTTTTGGGACTGTATAGAGACTAGTTCATGTTCTAAATTAAGAACTAGGTCTCTTTTTATGTTTTTGGGTGATTAATGGAGTGAAGATTGCGCTGGAACTTGAAAAACAAATATCGGCAGCACCCTGTCAAGGTTTTGAGATCGATTTCTCCCAGGGAGAGTAATTGAATTTTTTGTTGGTTTTTGGAATCACTGTTTTTTTTTAGTTTGCTGGAGTTTTTTGGAGTTTGCTGAAGTTTTTGGAAGCTACTATAGAGGCAGATTTTGTTTAGTTTAAGCTTTTTTACATCGATTTTTGTCAAGGTTTTTGGGAAACGACTTCTTCCAGAATTTTTCACCTTTTATTGCAACTTTACTCCATCTTTCGGCTGTGAATAATGTCTGAGCACTCGAAGAATGTGGTGACTGAAGTTTTATCTTTATCATCACATCATATTACTAAAAAGAAATTGGAGGGGATTACCAACTTTCAACAATGGAAGAAAATTGTTAAGTTGGCTCTGACCAAACATGATTAGCAGGATCATTTGTTGAAAACTAAACCTGATGATGACCCATTATGGGATACTGAATCTTGGGACAGATGCTGAATTCTATGGAGAACCAAATTGTTGATTTGGTGACTCACATTGACACTGTCAAGGAGCTGTGGTAGTATCTTAATGTTCTATATTTTGGACAGAACAATCTTTTTCGCATCTATGATCTGTCTCAGGATTTTTATAGGCCTGATCGAAAGGATTGCCCTTTGACCCAATACTATGCTGATTTCAAGAGGATGTATGAGGAGCTGAATTCTCTACTTCCTATTACTTATAATGTGGAACAAATGCAAAGTCAGTGGGAGCAGCTCGCTGTCATGGGATTTTTGGGAGGACTTAGGAAGGAGTATGATTCAGTACGTTCTCAAATTCTTGGTGGTGACAAGATAGCTAGACTATAAGAAACATTTTACTGAGTTCTGCGTGTCTCTCGTGAGAGTTCTACTTCAGTGGATACGTCAGCTTTGGCTTCTTTTCCACCCAACCGTGGGTCCAATAGTGGGGCTGGTAATGGTGGTAATGGTAATAGTGGTGGTGGTCATGGTCGTGGGGCTAGTTATAGTAAATCACCTACTTCGGGTACTTAGACTGCTTCTGATAATTCCAATTCGATGAAGACTTGTCAGCATTGCGGTCGCCCAGGAAATATCCAACGTTTTTGTTGGAAACTTCATGGCAAACCACTTCAACAATAGTTTGCCAATTCTGTTGCTATTACTGAGTCTGCTATTTCTACATCTCCATAGTTTGAGGGTAAGACCATGAAGATGTTTGATGAGGAGTATGCTCATTTTACCTAGTTTCGGATTTCTCAATCATCCCAGCCTCCAACTGCCACTTTGTTCAGACACGTAATGCCGCTGCATGTCTTTCGACTGCTACTTCTCGTCCCAGGATCAATAATTCAGGGGCTTAGGATCATATGACTGGTGTCTCAGGTATATTCTCCCCCTTCCACAAATCATTGTCTAGTATTACTTTAGCTAATGGTTCCTTAGTTAAAGTGACTGGTACTGGCACTATTCATGTTACATCTTCTTTGTCCTTATCTCAAGTTCTTTATTTACCTGACTTTCCTTTTAATCTCTTTTATGTTAATAGGTTCATCAAAACCTATAATTGTTCAATAACTTTTTCTCGGACTCTTGTGTATTTCAGGATCTTACAACAAAGAAGATGATTGGTAGAGGTTGTGAATCGAGAGGGCTATATATACTTGAGGACACTTCATCTGTAATGTGTTCTAGTTTCGCATCACCTCACCAGATTCATTGTCGCTTGGGACATTCTTCTTTGGAGAGTTTGAAATATTTAGATACACATTTTCGGTCTCTTTCTAGTTTAAATTGTGAGTCTTGTTAGTTTCGGAGACTTCACCGCGTGAGTTATCCTCCTAGAGTAAATAAATGGTCTGACCAACCTTTTTCTTTAGTTCATTCTAATGTATGGAGTCCTTGTCCAGTCATTTCCAAGTTAGGTTTCGTTATTTTGTTAACTTTGTTGATGACTATTCCAGGGTTACCTGGCTTTATTTAATGAAAAATAGTTCTGAATTATTTTCCATCTTTTGTGCATTTGTGAATGAAATTAATACTCAGTTTCAAACTCCTTTGAGTGTTCTTCGTACTGATAATGCAATGGAGTATTTTTCTGCCCCTATACTGAATTTATGGTTCAATGTGATATTATTCATCAATCTTCTTGTGCTGACACACCTCAACAAAATGGTGTGATCGAGAGAAAAATAGACATTTAATGGAAGTCACTCGATCTCTTTTGATTGAAATGAAAGTGGCCAAACCTTTTTGGGCAGTTACTGTTTTGACTGCGTGACTGCGAGTTACCTTATTAACCGAATGCCTTCCTTTGTTTTACGTAGTGGTATCCCTTATTCTTTGTTATTTCCTTCGATGCCTTTGTTTGTATTACCACCACAGGTGTTTGGTCACGGCGTCACTGCGAACCAAGTCGATGGAGGGGTATTTGATCGATATATCGACACGTCGCCCGCCATGGCAACGCCATAGCGATCATGTCAACCATGGCAGAATTGCAATTAAATCCAAAGTTGAATGGCAAATTTGAATGGCAAACTAGTAGATAAATCAAGATTTATTAGAGCAATGGCAGAATTGTAATTAATCTGAAGTTGTAAAGGAATGGCAGAACTGTAATTTAATGGAGTTAAAGAGAAAACCTAATGGGCTAAACAGAATAGCAATAGAGAATATAGGGGGTTTTATGTAAATAATATAAGCTGTCCTTACTTGCAATTTTAAAGACTTAATATGTCTTCTTCAACCTTACAATAACACGATAGAGGCGGTGAACTGGAGTAGTTCCAGTAGAGGAAACTCCTTATGAAGACGATTCACCCGCAATTTCTGGAACAAAATCGTAGCCTCAAGGTCTGCTGATCCCAACGAGAAATAGCCCCAAAATTCTGTTGGCAACCAAGTGGTGAGATCTGAAATCAGATTTGGCAGATGTCTTAGTTGCAGGTTACTTCGAAAATTTGAATCTCACAGAAAGAGAGGCTTCTGGATATGAAACTTCCAAGTATGGATCGCCCAAGAGAAAAGAACTTATGGATCAAATCTCAGAACCAGTCAATGTGTGTGTAAGGATCCTATGATGGCTTTCCAGAATCTAGTAGTACCACCCAGAAAGAAAAAAACTCAGAAACCAAGGCTAAAATAGGAGATTTAGGGAAACAGGGACGCCATGGCGTTGGTCGATATGCACATTTCTCCAGCTCCAGGACGCCATGGCAACGCCATGACAACTATGGTAGTGTTTGCTTCATTCATGATCATCATCCTAGTGTTTCAAAGTTGGATCCTAAAGCTCTTAACACTTAAGTGTATTTTTATTGGTTATTCTCGCACACAGAAAGGTTATCGTTACTACTACTTTGACTTATAAAAATATTTTGTTACTGTTGATGTTTCCTTCTTTGAATCCACCCCTTATGATGCATCTTCTTTTCCTGTTTCTAAGTTGGATGATGATCTTCCCGTTTATGTTGTTCAGTCTCTTGTTAACCCCATTCCACAGGCTACCTCATCACCAGCACCTCCTATTGTGTTCCAACATCACCAATGGAAAGTAAGGGCCCCACCCCTTTCGGCTGCCTCTACTCCATCTACTTTTTCACCTGCTGATCTTGCAAAAGGTACTTCTTCTTCCTTGGAACCTTCTTCTGATCTTGATATTCCTATTGCTCATCGTAAAGGTGTTCGGAGTTGTACCCAACACCCCATTTATAACTTTGTGTCCTATTCTGGTTTGTCTTCTACCTTCCATTCATGTTTGCATACCAGTGAAAATCATCATATTTCTAAGTTTGTTGCAGAGGCATTGTCTAATCCTGGTTGGAGGCTTCTATGAATGAGGAACTGTTGGCATTGGAGGAAAATCAGACCTGGAATCTTGTTCCCTTACCCTCAGGTAAATTTGCTATTGGTTGTCGTTGGGTGTATGTGGTGAAAGTGAAGCCTGATGGATCCTTGGCCCATTTGAAGGCCCGTCTTATGGCAATTGGCAAAGGGCTATGCCCAAGTATATGGTGTGGACTACTTGGATACTTTTTCTCCTGTGGCGAAGCTTATTTCTGTTCGTATTTTGATTTCCCTTGCTGCTACTTAACATTGGCCTTTCTATCAGTTAGATGTTAAGAATGCTTTTTTGCATGGGGATCTTTATGAGGAGGTTTATATGGAGCAACCTCCTGGGTTTGTTGCTCAGGGGGAGTCTGGTCTGGTGTGTAAGCTCAAGAAATCGTTGTATGTGCCGAAACAATCCCCTCAGACTTGGTTTGGCCGATTCACTAAAGTTGTGTTAGAATTTGGGTGGACACGGTGTGGTAATGATTCAGTGTTTTTCCGCTGTTCTGATGCAGGGAAATATTCCTTGTTTTTTATGTAGATGATATAGTTATTACAGGAGATGATGCTTCTAGTATTGAGAACTTGAAGCTACATTTGCAGCAAAAGTTTCAGACCAAGGATCTGGGAAAGTTGAAGTATTTCTTGGGTGTAGAAGTGTCTTAGTTAAAGAAAGGGATTTGGCTCACAACGAAAATATGTTATTGATATTCTTTTAGAGACAGGGATGTTGGGTTCTAAACCTTTAGATGCTCCCATGGATCCCAATTTAAAGCTTACAACTGATGATGGCAATGTTTTAAGTGATCCTGAGAAGTATCAAAGGCTAGTTGGGAAATTGAATTATCTAACAGTGACTCGGCCTGACATTGCATTTCCTATTAGTGTAGTAAGTCAGTTTTTATCTGCTCCTCAGACATGTCACTGGAGGCAGTTATGCGTATCTTGCATTACCTCAAAAAGGCTCTTGGACGTGGACTCCTCTATAGTGATCATAGCCATGGGCGTATAGAGGGTTTTTCAGATGCTGATTTGGTAGGATCTCCAATTTACAGGAGGTCGACTATAGGTTATTGTAGATTTGTTGGAGGGAACCTGGTGTCCTGGAAGAGCAAGAAACAGACATTAGTTGCTCGTTCCAGTGCAGAGTCAAAGTATAGGGCTATGCCACATGCTATTTGTGAGTTAATGTGGGTGAAACAGTTATTGGCTGAGCTTGGGTTCTTTGATGATTCTCCGATGCGACTGTGGTATGATAATCAAGCTGCTGTCCATATTGCTTGAAATCCTGTGTTTCATGAAAGAACGAAACACATTGAAGTTGATTGTCATTTTGTTCAAGAAAAGCTGCAACAAGGTCTGATTTCTCCTTGTCATGTTTGTACAAAATAGCAACTTACAGATGTATTTAAAAAGTCTTTGGGCAGTACAAGAGAGGATTATATTTGTAACAAGCTGGGCATGATTAACTTCTATGCTCCAGCTTGAGGGGGAGTGTTAGTCGACATTGTGCTCTCGGTATTAGTGCCTAAATACCGAGATGAGAGAAAGGGTAGATTAGGCATTGTTTTGTTATTTTATTTTTTTATCTCTTTTTCCTGTTATGCCCTTAGTGATTATTATATAGTGAAGGTTAGTGGGAGATCCAACATAAGTTGCGAGTCCCAAGTTGCAAATCAATTCTCTCTCCCTCGGTTTTCTCTTTTCTTCTCTTCCTTTTTCTCTCATTATTTACACAGATGAAAGAAACAAATAGAAATATTGTAAAAAAGGCAAACATGGCTCAGTGGAAAGTGATGAAACATAGCAACAATACCCGAGAAACATGCCATTTCTAGTTTATGCACTCAAAATTTAATCATGACAGAAAATCCCATCCACAGACAAGACAATTAACAAGATAATGGCATATGAATTTCCCAAAAGTTCAAAGGTGGAAGGGTGTGGAATTATATTAAACCCATAGATGCTGCTCAGAAGTATCGGTTCACAGGAAGTTGTTCGAGGTCCAACATTTGTTGCTGGTTGATGTTTAAAACAATTTTAGAAGAAGATGATCTATCAAAAATAAAATCAGAAGAAAATGAAAAATTTGACCAAGTTGCAAGCTCAAAAAGCAGAAATCTCATTTTCCTTTGGGGCAAGAATTAAGTGCAGCAGGTACCAACTAAAATTGGTTAGGGTGGGGAGCTCCCCCAGTAACCATCTGAACCGAAACTCCCATCTGACGGTGAAAATTCAAGAGAATAAGAAATGCGAATGCATAATAGGCATTACAAAGAAATAGAATACAAAGAACCTGCACTGAAGCAACGATACTCTGTTTACCAAATCGTGCTGCTGCACCTGGAGACAATTGCTGCGCATGCTCAATCTGAGAAGTTTTTGTTCCAATGATAATGAATTAGGCTTCTTAGTAATCATCGATAGAATTATTCCCCTTAAACTCAAGGGAAAAAGTTTTAACTTCAGGCTGTTTGGAAATCCTGAAATCCAGATGGTAGGATTTAATCTGCTTGTTCACTTTTTTGAAATTCCCTTTTAAGAAGAAAAGAAGGCCAACAAAAAAGAAAAATCAAGAATTAAAGGCTCAAAGAGGACGTTGCACAGTTTCCAAACATGAAATCAGCCAGGAGATGAGAACATAGGAGTTGATCTCAGTCCCCAAATTCAGGATTTCCAAACAGCAATCAACATTTCATTCTTCAGCAAATATATTACCCTAAATCTTCGATCCTTCATTCCATTTGAAGATGCCACAGAATCATACAAATCTAGTATCAAGTCATTTGCTCTATCTCCTATGGCATGAATGGCAACCTGAAAGAAATCAAAAGCATTACTCTTTATTCTGATAGGGGGTTCATACTTTTTCACTCAGAATGACATTAGAGATCACCTGAAGCCCTGATTTATCTGCTTCCATTGTCATGTTGGATAGAATATCTAGTTCTGTTACTTGTAGACCATAATTAAGGGGTTCATCCACGAAAGGCTACAAAAATCAACAATATTTCATTAGATAAGGCACTAATTATATTTAAGGGAAGTGGTTTTCTGTCCAGTAGTGTGGCCTACGCCAGCACTCCCAAGTGTCTATCTCTCTCCTCCTCAAAACAAAGGGGCAGATGTGTCTTTTCATATGGGGAGGAGGGAGATAGACTCATGGGAGTGCTGGTGTAGGCCACACTCCAGGACAGAGTTCTTTTCCCATATTTAAAACACCACAGCTAGAAAGAAAATATGAGGAACATGACTATGAAGCTCATACTTATAAAAGAAGCAGTGCCAATAACAACTATATAGAAGCATATTAAAAAAGTTAAAAAATTAACGCTTAAAAAAAAAAAAAAAAATCTTGAATTATAACTTAGAATTTCCTTCAGGGGATACAGCACGAAGGATTCATATTAGGAAAGGTTGAAAGCCATGTACCCACGTAATGAGAATTAAAATTGATACTCAAAAGAAAAAATAAGCTGGTGAAAGTCCAGAAGTGATATGCCTTAGGCCCAAGGGCCAAGCGACACTTTGGGTTTAATAATATTTTGACCCAAGAAAGGTCTACAAGTGGAATGACAGAGGCTTATGGTGTAATTTTGACTACTAACAGAACAGCATCAAGAACAGATCTTTCAAAACTCCCAGTAAATATACAAGATAGCCTTCAGCCTGATTTGTATACATTCATAACTTCTTTAATGCATGAATTAGATTCAATCATCCGCTGAAATATCATTTCCAAGAAGAAACTAAACATACAAGGGGAAAAATATTTAGAGGCATCAAAAAAGAGAACAATAATGATGGACTTGGATCAGATCGGCAATTTCAGTTGAAATTTCAGATCCATATTCCCTAAATGAGCAGACCTCGTGGACCAAGAAATTATTTTTTTATCTCTATACTTTGATTAATGAAGATTCCAAGAGTTTATCCAAGATAGACTAAATTAGTCAGAAAATACAAAATTCAGGCATCCACAGGCTTAGTCAAGATTAGATTATTAGAAACCAATGTTAGTGTTTCAGTAGGAATACTAAAAAAAATTGAGCAAGAATAAGATATTCGCAAGTGATGAAGAGCTCAAGCAGTACCAACATAGGAGAAAGCAGAACCAGGCCCCATACTGAAGAACCAGGCCCAACATTGAGCCCACGACTTAAGGACCAGGCCCTACAGTGATCCAAGGTTTTGGTTCTTGTTCTAGAAGTCATAGGTGGGCCCTGGTGTGAAGACAAGTGCTGGAATATTTCTAGAAGTTTCTGCTTTGCTTAGTTTCTATTTTTGAGACTAGTCTCTATTTTTGCAATAGCTACTAGTAGTTGCTATTTTGGTTCCTTCTTTTTTATCTAGTAGTCATTACTCATTAGATCTCCCTTCTAGAAGGGTTACTAATTTTGGGTTGCCTGTAAGTCAAGTACTCAACTACTCTCCTACACATGGAGAGTTAGTAAATTTTGTATTCAGCCATCTAAAGTTACAAATACAAGCATGGGGTACCCTACCCCACGATTTTGGTTATTCCTCTATCGAGCGCTCTTTGTGAGATGCATGCTACTATGGTGATTCAGCAAGCAACCTGTTGTATGCTTGGGTGACTGTCAAGGTAATTTGAAACTCTTCTTTCTTGAGTTCCATTCTACCACCTATGTTTCCATTCTCTATGATTTAGTTCAGCTTTTACTCACTCCATTTTCTGCTAGTTCTATTTTTTAGCTTCAGTTCTTGGCTTCTTGCATCAGTAGTTTCTGTCCACTTGTGATCTCAGACTTCCATCAAGGATTCCAACTAGTCCAGCCCTTGGACCAAGCCCAATTTTTTATATTTTCTTCTCAATTGGGGCTACACTGGTTCAAAAGCGCTTGTTCATCAGATCTGGAAACTGGAAGTAATTCATGTTTTAGAGAGTTACTATTTTCTGCTTTTCTCGAGTTTTTATTTTATGTCAACCTTCATTACTCACCATCTAACCGTTAGTTCTTGATGATATTTTAGACACAAGTTCAGCATATTTAGGCCAACCTTCAACCAGAGTTTTAGCCCCATCGACTGGGTGTTTTGTGGATTATTACATCTTCTATTTCTGCCTTATTGTTACCTATGCTAGGAAAACTGCGGTTCTGTCCTGTGGTCTTTTATGATCACTAAATCTTACTTTGATTTATTAGAACTCATCAGCAAGGTTTATGTTGAAATCCGTGAATACTGGCTTAGTCAGTATGACTACAGCTATTCTTTATTTATAATAAGAGAGGGAACATTCTGGAATAGGTACAAGGACAATATTACCCCTAAGACAATTTTACCCTTGAACCCATATTACAACACTCCCCCTCAAGTTGGTGCATACATACAACCATGCCCAACTTGCTAATAACAGAACAAAACAACTTACTACTAATTCCCTTAGTAAGAACATCGGCAAGTTGTTCACTGGACTGAACAAATGGAATACAAATTACTCCTTGCTCCAACTTTTCCTTGATAAAGTGCCGGTTAATCTCAACATGTTTGGTATGATCATGTTGGACTGGGTTATGGGCAATACTGATTGCTGACTTGCTATCACAGTAGAGCCGCATAGGAAGATCAACAACCATACCAAGATCTTAAAGAAGCCCCTTGAGCCAAAGAAGTTCACAGATACCTTGTGCCATGGCCCTAATTCAGCTTCAGCACTGGACCGAGCAACCACTGCTTGTTTCTTGCTCCGCTAGGTAGTTAAGTTTCCTCCAAAAAAAGTACAATATCCAGATGTTGATCTTCTATCAACTGGACTGCCTGCCCAATCTGCATCAGTGTAGGCTTCTACCTGAAGATGAATATGCGGAGAATACAAGATTATTTTTTTAGGAGAAGACTTCAGGTACCTTAGAATTCTGTATGCTGCCTCTAAGTGAGAAGAGTGAGGGTCATGCATAAACTGACTCACGACATTCACTGCAAATGCAATGTCAGGTCGGGTATAGGAGAGATATATCAACCGACCAACTAATCTCTGATAACTACCCTTATCCACAGGGTCACCATCCTTACTCTTTAAGTGTGTGTTGGGCTCCAAAGAGGTATTGGCAGGTTTATACCCAAGCATCCCTGTATCATTCAAAAGGTCAAGAGTATATTTTCTCTGGGAAAGAGATACACCCTTGGCTGAATAGGCAACCTCTATTCCCAAGAAATATCTTAATCGACCCAAATCTTTGACTTCAAACTCTGTGCCCCGATAAGTCTTCAACTTCTACTTGTGGATCACTTCCTGTAAATCTGTAATCACTATGTCATCCACATAGACGATCAGAATTGTGATATGCTGTCCCACCCTTTTTACAAACAACGTATGGTCAGCACTGCTTTGCTTATAGCCATTAGCAATCATGGCTTTATGGAAACGACCAAACCAAGCCCTTGGTGATTTTTTGAGGCCATATAAGGCTTTCTTCAACTTGCACTTGTTTTCCTGAGTAGCTGGAGTAGCAAAACCCGGAGATATCTCCATATAAACATCTTCTTCCAATTTTCCATGCAAGAAGGCATTCTTGACTTGTGCTGTTGGAGATTCCAGCCTTAATTTACAACACAAAAAATAATTACTCTTACTGTGTTCATCTTTGCCACAAGGACAAAGGTCTCTTGGTAGTCGATTCCATGGGTTTGGGTGAACCCTTTCGCAACCAGCCTTGCCTTGTATCTCTCTACTAGCCCATCTGACTTGTGCTACACCACAAAGACCCATTTTCAACCAACGGGTTTGTTTCCTGGTGGAAGGACCTCAAAATCCCAGGTTTTATTTTTTTCCAGGGCATGCATTTCTTCACTCATTGCCTCCTTCCATTTCTGTTCGGCTATTTCTTCTTGCCAATTGTTAGGAATAGAAACGGAGGATAACGAAGAGACAAAAGCATGGAATGAAGGAGTTAAAGAATTATAAGAAGAAAAAAAATTGGAAATTAGGTGGTGAGTACAACTCCGCTTGGGTTTTCAAATAACTATGGATAAATCAAGACTAGGATCAGGAATAGACTTACAGGAGTGATGACTCGGATCAGGACTTGGAGTAGGTACTGAT
The DNA here is from genome assembly GCF_018873765.1 of Telopea speciosissima. NCBI lineage: Eukaryota > Viridiplantae > Streptophyta > Magnoliopsida > Proteales > Proteaceae > Telopea > Telopea speciosissima. The sequence goes on along the minus strand of NC_057925.1, from coordinate 12,683,845 downwards.
TTTGTGGGAGCAGTGATGGTGGTCTCTTTGTGCCAAGTTCCACGAGGAGGGAAGTATGTTCCCCGAGAGAACATCTTCAACTCTTTTGATTCTCCAGACTCCCCCTGGACTATAGGCTGCCCATTCTGTCCTTGCTCCTGTTCCTGACTGGTAATCCCATCCTCTAAGTCAACAGACACATCCTCTGTGGTAGGAACATTTACATCCAGAGGAGCAATTAAAGGTACATCTTCATTACTTGGAATCTCCCCCTGAAGAGGTACCGGTGCAAAATAAGCTTCAGACGCCCGAAGGACCACATCCATAATCACAAACAATTTCCTAGTAGGAGGATGGTAGCACTCATACCCTATCTGGGTAGCTGAATATCTAATAAAAACACACCGAAGACCTTTGGGGTCAAACTTCCCATGAGGATGGTGGTTTTGGATGAAAACCACGCAATTAAAGACTTTTAGAGGGACAACAAACGTAGATGACCTCAATAAAACATCCAAAGAGCAGCGACCAGCTAAGACATGAGAAGGAAGACTATTGATCAGGTATGTGGCAGCTAGAATGGCATCGCCCTAGAAACGGGGAGGAACAGTCATGGTGAACATTAGGGAGCGAGCAACCTCCAACAAGTGTTTGTTCTTTCGTTCAGCCACACCATTCTGAGCCGGAGTATCAATACAGGACGTCTGATGTATAATACCATGAGAGTCCAAATAGTTGTGAAAAGCTCCATCCATGTATTTCTTGCTGTTGTTAGACCGTAAAATTTTTACCTTTGCATCAAATTGAGTTTGAACCATCTTGTGTAATAGATGGAAATAGGTAAAAACATCATTCTTGTTGTGCATCAAATATAACCATGTAGTGCGACTATAATAGTCAATAAATGTAACAAACCATCGAAAACCAAAAGTAGAAACACACTGGGCAGGTCCCCACACATCAGAATGTATTAAACCAAAAGGAATTACACTTCTACTATCAAAAATAGGGTAAACATTCCTAGTTTGCCTTGCCAGAGTGCAAGCATCACAAGAAAAATCATTGGGATTACATTGTTTGGTTAAACTAGGAAATAAAATACATAAAACACTTAATGGTGGATGCCCCAAACGGCGATGCCACTTATTTAATTCAACTAATGCAGAGGTAGAATTAGAAGAAAAGGCCTGAGATGTCAATGCTGCCGGAGAACTATCAAGCATGTACAAACCACCAACCACCTTACACATGCAATCGTACGACCCGTTACCAAGTCTTGTAACAAACAATGGTTGGGAAGAAAGGTTACTTTGCAAGTTAAACCCCTAGTTAAACTACTAATGGATAACAAATTAGTAGAGAACTTAGGAACATGCAATACAGAAGAAAGCTAAAGAGAAGAGGTGCATCGAATAGATCCCTTGCCCGAGATAGGAGAAAGAGACCCATCAGCAACACGAACTTAATTATGGCCAGATAAAGAAGAATATTTGAAAAAAAGGGAGGAAGAACTTGTCATACGGTCGCTTGCACTAGAGTCAATGACCTAAGAGTCGGGTATGACCGAGGTGCAATTCCCACCAAATGAAATACCAGTAGAGTCAGTGGTAGCAGAGTCGGATGGCAGGGAAACAGCCGAAGCAGCCACAGAAGGAGACCCAGATAAGGAGGTATCCAAACATGTCATCATATTCTGGAGATGTTGAAGGTCTCCCACAACCTGAGAAAGAGAGGGATTAGTAGGTTGTTTTTCAGTAGATGCCTGGTTTGCACGGGCATTGTTGGAACGATTGGATCCATCCTTCCCCCACCCACGGGTATCGGCAGGGCGACCATGAAGCTTCCAAGATCGGTCCTTGATATTCTAGTCCTTCCCACAGTGATCATATTTAATAGGAGGGCAATCACTAGGTACACGATCTCCACTAGAACTGCAGGAAGAGTTCCCACGGGAAGCACTTTGAGATCCAGAAAAGAGGGCTGATCTCTCTTGATTGATGGGGTTAACCAAGGCTGTCCGGCAACTCTCTTCCGCCACAAGAATCGCATAATCTTGCTCAAGACTAGGCAGAGGATCACGATTCAATATAGTTTCCCGGATCTGATCAAACTTAATATTGAGATTGGCCAGAAAATAAAAAAACTGTAAGCCATCTTCCCACTTCCGAAAAGTCATGGCATCAACATCACAAGTGGCTGTGAAGGTCCCCAATATCCAATTGCTGCCACATAGTGCACATCTTGTTATAATATTGGGAAAGAGACAGCTCCAACCGCTATGTCGAGCAGATTTTCTAATAAAGTTCATAATACTGGGCAGCATTCCCTACCTAAGAGTAGGTGTCCTGGGCTGTTTTCCAGATCTTGGCTGTCGTATCAAGAAGAAGGTAGCATCCAGCAATCTCTTGGTCCATGGAATTAACCAGATAAGACATGACCAAGAAATTAAAATTCATCCACCTATCTTGGGCAAGACTAGCCTGTTAGAAGTTATGTAATAAGGGTAGTTTAGGAACTAGTCTTATGTCTAGTTGCCTTATCATGTATTTTCTCCTTTTTATCCTTTTTTAACTTTTACCTCCTTGGGGAGGTGGATGTAATATTTTCCTTAATATCATTGAAGTAATATAGATGTGTGGAGAGCTCTCTCCAACACAACACATTACAACCGAAATACTCTCCTTTCCTTCCTCTTGTCTCCTTCTTCTCTTTCTCTCTTCTTCTTCCTCCTCGAACTTCTTCTTCTTCTATTACTTGCTTACCTAATCTAACTTGGTATCAGAGCACTAAGGTTTGAGAGTCGTATTTAGCCTCTTTCTCCTATTCTTTTTCTTTTGTTAACAAAACAGGAATTTCATGAATGGCTTGAATGATCAATGAGATCAGTCAAACTCTCTATTTATAATAATAATAATAAAAGAGATTACAAAGGGAAACACTGTTCATAGCACTATTCACGATACTGTTCACGACACTGTTCACGTGAACAGTGTCACAGCCCAAATTACAATCCTACCCTTATTCAAAAGTACATAAATAAAGCATAAATAAAAAACCCAAAATACCCTTATAATATCGGGTAACACATCTCAACACTCCCCCTCAAGTTGGGGCATAGATATCACACATGCCCAACTTGACTAGACTAGGATAAAACAACTTCCCACTCAACCCTTTGGTGAAGACATCAGCCAGTTGATCTCCAGACTTCACAAAAGGAATACAAATCTGCCCACTCTCTAACTTCTCCTTGATGAAGTGTCATCCAATCTCCACATGTTTGAGTACGGTCATCATGCTGCCTTTGGATTGTGGGCAATGCTAATTGCTGCTTTGTTGTCACAGTACAACATCATTGGAAGATAAACAGAACCACGAATATCAAGGAGTAAACTCTGAAGCCACAGTAACTCACATATGCCTTGGGCCATAGCACGGAATTCAGCTTCAACACTAGATCTTGCCACAACATTTTGCTTTTTACTCCACCATGTGACTAGATTTCCTCCAACAAAAGTACAATAGCCGGAGGTAGATTTCCTGTCAGGGTTACCACCCCAATCAGCATCTGTGTAAGCCTTAATGCGAAGATGGTCATGAGGAGACAAAAGGATCCCCTTTCCTGGAGCTGACTTCAAGTAATGGAGAATACGAAGAACAGCAGACCATGTGAGTGGAATAAGGATCATGCATGAACGGCTCACAAGACTCACAAAGAATGGCAATATCCGTCCGGTGTGGGAGAGATAAATTAGCTTGCCCACCAATCGTTGATATCTGCCCTTATCAACAGGTTCACCATCCTTCTCTTGCAGACGGGTAGTAGCTTCCAAGGGAGTGTCACAAGGATGACAACCAAGCAAACCAGTCTCTGATAGTAAATCTAGAACATACTTTCTCTAGGAGAGAAAGATGCCTTTTGGAGAACGGGCAACTTCAATCCCAAGAAAATATCTTAGCTGTCCTAGATCTTTTATGTCAAATTCCCGTTCCAAGAAAGCTTTCAGTGAGAAACTTCATCTCAGTATCATTACGATCACAACTATGTCATCAACATAAACTATGAGAAGAGTGACCTTTTCTCCCTTTCGCTTGATGAACAGAGTGTGATCAGCATGACTTTGTTTGTATCCACAGGAGACCATGGCTTTATGAAACCTACCAAACCATGCTCGTGGAGATTGCTTCAACCCATAGAGTGCCCTTTTGAGCCTACAAACTTTCCCATGGGTCTTGTCAGAGGAAAAACCCGGAGGAACATCCATATAAACCTCCTCTTCCAACTCCCCATGAAGAAATGCATTTTTGACATCCAACTGCTGTAGGTCCCAGCCAAAGTGAGAAGGAACCTGCCGTGCAAACATAATGGCCCGGGCGACCTCAAGGAGATGTCTATTTTTCCTTTCAGCAACCCCATTCTGGGCAGGTGTGTCAACACAGCTGGTCTGATGGACACCATGTGCAGCCAAATAAAGTTGGAACTGACCCTCCATGTACTCTCTGCCATTATCACTGCGTAAAATGCGCAAGGTGACATTGAATTGGGTCTGAATCATACGATGAAATAACCGAAAACAGCGGAAGACCTCACTTTTATGGCTCATCATGTATACCCAAGTGGCACGAGTATAACAATCAATAAACGAGACAAACCATCGATGACCAGAAAGGGAAGTACAACGGGCAGGGCCCCACACATCGAATGAACCAAAGCAAAAGGAAACTCACTTCTTTTATTTAATGAAGAATAATCGAACGAAAGTCTGTTTGCCAAAACACAAGCCTCACATAAAAACTCATTCCTATTACAATGCTTAATCAAGCTCGGAAACAAAAGAGACAAAGTACTAAGGGATGGATGACCAAGTCGGCGTGCCCGAGAGATGAAGGTCGGGGACGAGGTGGATCAGAATGATGAGTCAGAGAGGAAGTCGAATGCAAAGTAGAAGGTGACCAGTGTCAAGTAAGTAGAGACCACCTCTGCATCTTACCACCCCCAATCGTACACCCCGTCTCCAGATCCTGTATGACACAATGAGAAGGGAAAAAAGTCAGTTTGCAGTTTAGATCTCTAGTGAGACTACTAATAGAGAGAAGGTTGGTAGAAAAGGACGGAACATGCAAAACAGGTTTTAATGAAAGGGTAGGGGAGCAGCGTATGGAACCCTTCCCATTAATAGGAGAAAGGGACCATAGTATGAGCATAAGTCTCTTTGGCACCATTCCAGATAGTATGGGCATCATTCCCCGTGCATAGAATGGATGAAGTAGGACATCACCATCGCATCATTCCCCGTGCGACCATAAGTCTCTTTGGCACCATTCCAGATAGTATAGGCAGTGTCCAGTAGAAGAAAATTGTCTGAGATATCCCCTTGCATAGAATGGATCAAGTAGGACATCACCATCGCATCATTCGATAACCACTTGTTGAGCGAGAACCCTCTTCCACCGGGTTTAGTTGTTGTCCCAAGAAGATGGACGGGTGAGGCCACGGCCAGCTCTTGTCAAATAGGTAGACCGAGACCACTTCAGGTAGTTAGAGCCATCAAGTTTGATTGGGCAACAAGGGGAAGAAAATCAGTCCGGGCTGGCCATCAATGGCGAAGAGGCCGAAGAAGAATCTGAACCGATCATTGCAGCAGTAACCAATCTTCATGAAGCGAAGCAATGACCAAAAATATCCAAAAAATTCGGAATCGACCCCGATAGAAAAGGGTTGTATTGGAGCAAAAATCTCAGATGTGTAGGCTGGGAATGATGTCGAATGAAGGCAGAGAGGTGCCAATCAGATGCAGGAGAACGGCCCCAACCCCAAGATCGATTAATGTCGAGGGTTTTGAAAAAACCCGAGAAGAGAGATCGATAAGGGGTCAGGGTCTTCAACCAATCTGATGAAGTGAATAGGGGCTGAGAACAATATCAAATAAAGATCCCACAATAGAAGATGCAGCCAAACAGATGTAGAGGCCTGATCTCCAAAAAAATAGGAATCTTCAAATCGCAGAAGGCTTGCTTGCTCCACTCGATCCAAAAAAGAGGCATAAAAAGGAGGTATATTGGGGCAGCAGCTAGATCATTACGATCACCTCGATCGTTGTTGCCCTAATGGGAGAAGAAGAACCAAAAGAAAGGAAGAAAGAAGAAGGAAGAAGCTCGATGGAGGGAAGGAGAAAAAATCGAAGGGAGGGAGGTGGGTTTTGAAAACCTAGATCGAGTGTATTTGGCTCGATGCCATGTTAACAAAACAGGAATTTCGTGAATGGCTTGAATGATCAATGAGATCAGTCAAACTCTCTATTTATAATAATAATAATAAAAGAGATTACAAAGGGAAACACTGTTCATGGCACTATTCACGATACTGTTCACGACACTGTTCACGTGAACAGTGTCACAGCCCAAATTACAATCCTACCCTTGTTCAAAAGTACATAAATAAAGCATAAATAAAAAACCCAAAATACCCTTATAATATCGGGTAACACATCTCAACATCTTCTCTTTGAAACCCTAGGACACAAGGGGTTCAAGGAGAAGATCTCTATGTAAAAAATTTTTGAAGGAGCATGGAATAGGTTTGATATAACCTATTCATGTGGTTGAAGATGCTGTTTGAGCCTTGTTGAAGCTCCCTTGAGGTTTTGAAGTTCTTCCAGCCACTGCAGGAATTTCCGCCAGCCTCAACTTGCAGTCCTTGTTTCTCTTTCCCTTGGAATGGGTCTTTAGAATCGCCCAAGGATGTTTATCAAGTCCCATAAATCGCTTCTTGCTGCTTGAAGGATCTATTGGAGCATTTCAGTTTTTTATGGGATCTCTGTTTCTGCCCAGGTAAAACCAAGACTGCATATTTTCTGTGCTCCTTGTATTTGGACTGCAATATGCTGCTATCGTGGTGAGAAATGAATGGGAACACCTTTTGTGAAGTCTTTAAGCTTGTTTCAACTTGTGTTACTCCTTAGAGAATGTTAGGATGAAATCTTGTCGAGATAATATGGATTTTCTTCCTTGCTGAAATTTGATTCTTGTGTTGGATTCCATATTTGGGTTGAGTGTGTACACCCCACTTCATGTTGGTACACTTGTTTATGGTCAATTGTTTTTTTCCTTACACTACGGTTGATTCAGAAACATATGGGCTTGGTTCGGCTGACTCACAGCCCACTCCAACAGCTCCTCAGTTTGTTTATGAGACCTCACACCCACAGATTTCTATTGTGAAGCTTGATAGTACTAATTACTTGGACTGGTCACACTCAGTGAGGCTTTCCCTTAGGAGCAAAGGGAAACTTGGGTACATTACAGGTGCTATTAAAGCCCTAGAGCAAGGTTCTCCTGGCTATGATAAATGGGAGACCGAAAATTCCACAGTCATGACATGGCTAATCATCTCCATGAAGCCCGAGATTGGGAGAAGGTTTATGCGAAAGGAAACTACCAAGGCAATTTGGGATAGTGTCTCTCAGACCTTTAACAGGGTAGGTGACTCTGCCAAGGTCTATCAGCTTCACTAAAAAATTAATTCAATGAGGCATGGTGACAGGACCATTTCTGAGTACTGCAATGCTTATATTAGTCTCTTGGAGGAGTATGACCACTATAGGGACCTTCAGTTGACCAATCCAGAGGATGAAGCAAAAGTTTATCGCACTCTTGAAAAGGAGCGTATCTTCACTTTACTTGGTGGCCTGAACCCTGATTATGAGCCAATCAGGCTCCAGATTTTAGGCCGGTCCCCTCCTCCAACTCTTGATGAGGTTTGTAGCTGCTTACAAAGTGAGGAGACTTGGCGTGTTGCTATGGAACCAGCTCTAGCATCATCTCTTGAGAGGTCAACTCTCAATTCCTCCTCTTTCTGGGACTCCCGTGGTGGTGGTAAAGGCCAGGGGCCTAACAATGGGGAAGACAGAGCGGGAGAGACAGGTGGTGCTAGTGGAGGTGACAGAGACAGGTTTAAATGTGATCATTGTGGGAGATCTGGACATACCAAGGATAGGTGTTGGACTCTTCATGGCCGTCCTCCTGGTACACGAGGTGGTGCTCGTGGTGGCCGTAGAGGGGGAGCTCGAGGAGCACACTCTGTTATGACTGAGGCAGATGCTACACCGGATGACTCCACTATGGCAGATGCAGTGTTTAGCAGGGTCATGTCACAGATGAGCACATCTCCTACACCCACAGTAGCTAGCTCCTCTTCATCCTCAGCTTCGCAGGTCTCCACCTCAACTTCTACTGCAGCCCAGTCTTGGGTCATTGACTTTGGTGCCACTGACCACATGACTGGTACGTCCCATTATTATGATTCTTATACCATTTGTTCTGCTAAGGATAAGGTTAGGGTAACTGATGGCTCCCTTTTCTCCATCTCTGGTAAGGGCAGTATCCCAGTTACATCATCCATTTCCCTTACTTTTATTATTCATGTCCCTAATCTTACATTTAATCTTCTATCTGTGAGTCATTTAACTAAATCTCTGAACTATTGTGTCACCTTTTTTCATTCTCATTATCTGTTTCAGGATTTGGTGCCGAAGAGGATCATTGGTAGTGGTCGTGAGGAGCAAGGCCTTTATCTTTTTTAACCTTTTTTGCCCACAGCTCAGTCGTATGTGTGTGGACGTAATGATAGTAGTTCTGTGGATTCTGTTATGTTATGGCATCGTCATCTTGGCCATCCATCTTTTGTTGTAATAAGGAAATAATTACCTCACTTATTTTCTTCTATTGCCTCTTCTCATGTTTTTCAATATGAACCATGTATGTTTGTCAAACACTATCATTCACCTTATCCATATCATGGTAATAGATCTGCTTCTCTTTTTCATACTGTGCATACAGATGTTTGGGGACCTTCCCCTACTACCTCTTTATTTGGCTATCGTTATTTTGTTTCCTTTGTTGATGAATTTTCTCGTGCTACTTGGACTGTTCTTATGAAACATAAAAGTGATGTCTGTGATGCATTTAGAAATTTTTATCAGATGATTCTTACTCAGTTTGATACTCGAATCAAAATTGTTCGTTTTGACAAAGGGGGGAGTACATGTTTGGTGGCCTCCAAACCTTTTTTACTGACAATGGCATTATCCATCAGCTAGCGTGTGTTGACACATCCCAACAAAATGGGACACTCCCCCTATTGTGGCCAATGGTATTATCCACGATAGACTCAGCTTATCAGTCTATCATGGGCAGTACTTGATTATAATTTCAGTCTAAGAGAGGTGTTGCATTCCAAGTAGAACTCCTACTAAGAACACAACACATACTACAAGTCAACAAAGGAAACAAACTCTAACAAAGACTCAGCTCATGATAAGGGCACTCCCCCTGTCGTGAGTACTAACAAAACTACTAACCAAACAATGAATCTGGACACTTCCAATACAGTGAACTTGCACACCAACAGTACATGTCTTAAAAACTTACAGATTTCAAATTGGACCTAAGTTTGAAAAATATAATCGTTGTCTGCAAAATAATAGTCAAGACAAATAGGTAATTTAGACATGGAAATCAACTATACTTCTGAGAGAAGAATTTAAAGCTATTAATATAAGAAACAGGAGGTAAGAAGGGAAGATTGTGTAAAGCTCACAAGCTCTGAAGGAGGACATGATTAAAAGGAGATTAAGAGGTCAATGAAAATTCCTACAGCCTCACCAAGAGAAACTAATCAGGAATTGACACCTCAAATAAAAGCAAATGTTATATTTATAATCAACCAAATCAAGTTATCAGACAGCAGCCCAAGTAGTCCACGTACACTAAACATAGAATCAGGAAAAATCTCAAACCGCAAGTCCTAATTGACCAAACATAACATTCTCTCCTACATGATAGCCATTACTTAAATTGGAAATAGACAAAATAAACAACCTTAAGCTTTTCACGAAATAACATGGACATAAAAAACCAGTTTAAGACCAACATTTCAAGGACGGGCTCATCCAACAAATCCAGATCTGTGATGAATGAGACAGATCCAATATGTATACAGTTAATTTCCAATCTATGGTAATATCAGATGTTACTCAAAGTGGATCAGCCATCCAATTGTGATGTAAATGTGATGAGTGATCCCTGATGCAATCTCAATCACTTGATCCTTGTGAGACCCATTTAGCTGCCAGTCGATAGAGGGACTGAATTAATGAGCCAATTTAGCCGTATATGAGATTCTTCAGTAATCACCAATGACTTTAGTTTGCAGAATATCTAATTCTCAAGGAAAGCTTGGGACTTTTCTTCAATTTTACATATTCCTACTGTAGTTACCCTGCCCCCTTATTCTGTACCCTGATTAATTTTCTTTTATGATAGTAGTGGGAAGTTAGTGCCCTCCCCCCTCATGCTACACACCTCTATCCTCTCTTAATAAATCCCAGTTTTACTCATCCAAGAAGAGAAAAAAAAAAAAAAAAGATAAAGAGATAATCAATGATCTGGGGAGACACAATAAAGGATGAAATCATAACATGTTTAGAGAGTAATTGGATCCGAAGCCCCATGGAAGGTTCCTATTGTGAGTTTGTGACCTTGAGCTTGATTCTGTATACAGAATAATATATCTTGCCATTGCTTCAGAAGATAGATAGTGAAATCCAGAGGAGTGGGGAGGGAGAAAGAAGATACAGGAATGAGAATTATTTAAAGAAAAAAGGGAAGCCAGGAAAAGAAAGAGATCAAAAACTACAACCATGTTTACATTTTGATCTACAAAAAATGATAAAACATTTTTTGGGATTCAGCTTTGTTTTCCTTTAAGAAAGGAAAATATGTATAGTTTTAAATGTTTCAAAGTACCAAGGTGATAAGAAAACATTAAACATGAGATGGTATCATTGGGGAGAAAACACTATCTTCAGAACACATCAATTAGAACAGTTTTTTAATAGATCATTATCACTGATACCAGAGAAAACTGTGCTTTGACAAAAGCTTCCACTTTTTTTTTTTTTTTTTTTTTTTGGTGAATAAAAAATTCAATACCAAAACCCCAAGGAGGGGAGAGAGAAAAATGGTGGGGGGGGAGGGAACTATGCAAGCACCAAACACAGGCCTAGGTAACCTGGATAGGAGAGCCCTAGAGAGAAGAATCTAAGCCTCAAGTAACAACAATGTGCCTGTTCCTTGGGGAGTCTATAAGGGAACCAAGAGAAGGCATGTGGAGTCTAGAGCTGACATCAAAGAAGATGGCTTTCCAAATCAGGTCAATGGTCCGTGAGTTGGAAATCCATCTACAAAGATTCCGCTCCATCCAGATGTGGGAGAAAGTAGCACCGAACACAAGCTTACCAACTGTATCACAAATAGAGCTGCCAGGAAAGGACATATCAAGCCAAAGCCACTCCCGGGCAAAGGGAAGGGGGCGTCTGTTGCAGGTCCAGATGGACTGCAAAGCTTTTTTCCAGATAGAGGAGGCAAGGGGACAAGAAAAGAAAAAGTGGTCGACGTCCTCGTTCCCATTCCAGCAAATGGTACAGGAGGGGGAAACAAGGATGTGGCGATGGATAAGGCAGGCTTGGTTGGGGAGGCAGTTGTTTAGGGTTCTCCAGACATTGAAAGAGTGTCTAGGAATGTGGTCTTTGAACCAAACAAGGTTGCGCCAGGGAACTAAAGGGCTGTAGGGTCTAACAAAATCCCAAGCAGAGCGGGAGCTAAAGATACCATTGTTGGCGGGGAGCCAGGTTACATTGTCCGGATGAGATGGGTGGGGAGGGGGAAGGAGGGGGAGAGAGGCCCAAAACTGGGTGAGACCAGGTGGGAAGGGGGTAGGAGGAGACCAGGAGCCATGGGAGATAATCGAAGAGAGAGGAGCAGCTTTGGGGATACCAGTAGACTAGACCCTTCGAGCTCCAATGATGTTGTAGAGGACACCAGCAGGATGCCAAGGGTCAAGCCGAAGGGAGATGGAAGTACCATCAACGATCACAGACGAAGTAGCACTGAGGGCAAGAGGACGAAGAAGGAGGATTTTGCACCAGACCCAGGTGGGTCCGCTGGCTGGTTAACAGTCCAGATGGAATCAGATTTGAGTAAGTAGGAGTAAACCCAGTTAACCCAAATAGAGTCCTGCTTGGAGGAGATTTTCCAGATTAGCTTGAGGACGCCCGCAGTGTATTAATCCCGGATTCGACAGATGCCAAGGCCTCCTTCAGATTTGGGACGGCAAAGCTTCCACTTTTTATACTAGATCCAATGAAATAGCATATGAATAAAAAATAAGAGGGTTTTCCACTAACAATAGATTAAAAAATCATAGTAATAGCCGCTCAAGAGAAACACCCAGAAGTACATACATCCATAAAAAAGAACCTACAAGTTGCACCAAGAAGTATACACAATAAACGAATCATGCATCTCCAAAGGGAGTTGCCAATCAGTCACAAGAGATGCATCGAATGTAACCATCATGTACGCTTCAATCGTTACCTCATACATAAGAGCAGAATTGGAACCCAAGGACCCATCAGCAAAAGCCTTAACACCACCCAAGTAAATCCATTGGCTTAAGGCCCGCCCTGTCTTCTGGATAAGATTCTAAAGGGAACAGAAAAAAAAAATTATATAGACATTAGAAGGGACAAGCAGGTGGAACTTAGAAGTATCAAGATATTAAACAATTAGCAAGTCAACCTTACCACATGAGAAAGAACTCTTTCAGTTAAACATCCTTTTAGCAAAGAAACCACTAAATACATAATATGACAGGAATGTCCCACAATATTTAACGAAAAAACACAATGTGTCAATAGGTTATGATAATTTTAGCAATACAACTATTCTCAATGCAGAAAATCACCAATAGTCAGGAAGTAGTTTCAGAATATTAAACAACACATCTCGTTTCACCTCATACAAATTCACCAAACTAATTTTCAACTTGAAGTTCGATCACTGGTAAGATTACAATGAGGTGACTGACTTTCAAGTTCAATCTGATGTAGGAAACATAGTTGTCACGTCGTCACGGCGATCCAAGTCGGTGGATGGGTGTCTAATCGATATATCGACATGTCACCCGCCATGGCATGGCGATCATGTCGACCATGTTTTATTTTTTATTTTCTCCATTTTTAATGTCATTTAGTGTGCTATAATATATATCCTATAACAAAAAAAATACAGCAGCCGTGTCTATTACTGTATTTGGCTGTGTGTGTCACATGAAAAAATTATCAATACCCTCCCTCTCTGTCTCTCGACACTCTCCCTCTGTCTCTGTGTGTGTTTGTGTGTGTGGCTGTGTGCTAGGGAAGAAGAAAGAAAGAAAAAAAAAAACTGATGTCGGTGACTTGGTGTTGGTTTAGTGCTTTACCAAACAAAAAATATACAACAGCCATGTGTATTTGGCTGTCACTGTCACATGAAAAAACCCCCTCTGTGACTGAATATTATCTATAGAAAAAAAGGGAGCAGAGGAGTCGCCGAAAGTGAAGAAGACGAAGAAGTGAGAAGAACTGAAAAAGCAATGGGAGGAGAAGAAGTACTGAAGAGGAAGAAGAAGAACCGAAGGAGTGAGAAACCCCTCTCTCTCTCTCGCAGTCTCGCTGGAGTCGCGACTGTGCGTGAATGAGTGAGAAGAAGAAGAACTGAAGGAGAGAGTTGCTGGAGGACTGGGAGGAGAAGAAGAAGAACCACCAAATAAAAAAAATAAACAATTACAGTAATTACTTACCTGCTTTAAGAGGTTGCCGGAGCTGGGAGCACTTGCCGGAGCCGAGGAAGGAGGCCGACAGCTGTTCGTAGAAGTGAAGAAGAACTGCGTCTCTCTATCTCACGACTCTCTCCTCTGTTCTCTTTTTCGATTTCTATTTCTCCCAAGAGATGAGAGTTAGGGTATAGTGTATTGTTTCAAGTTTTTTAACTTTTTTTATGTTGATGTGTAATGCAGGTTAAAAAGTTACACCTCCAATACACATTAAGATAAAAGCATTATCTTTTAAAAGGTTAAAAAAAATAATAATTATTAAAAACTTAAGTTTTATACACTTGAACATGAATATCGGCCGATATGGCCATATATCGGGGTATGGTGTCCATGTCGGCGCCATGGCGACGCCATGGAGGCCATATCGGTCGATATTCTTACATATCCCATGTAGTTGGTCGATATGCCAACTACTCCAGGGATACGTTGCCTTGGCAACCACATGACAACTATGGTAGGAAGGAGTCCCCTTCAATGACCGTCCTCCCTGGGGTGGTGCCACCACCACCTAGGGCTCCTCCTCCCCCTAACCCATCATCGCCTTCCCTCCCAGAGCTCAGATCTTGGTCCTCCCTTTGCCCCAGCAATTCTCCTCCCTCAATGAAGGTTTCCCCCTTCATTTTGGCCCCCCTACCATCATCGGTGGCTCTAAAGCAGCCCATTATGAAGCTGACCTGCTGTCCTTTGAAGCAAAAAAATGGGCAAACTGCCTTGTTGGGCACTTTTTGGGTACCCGCCCCCCCCCCTTTCCCCGTGTAAAGGCTTCCCTTACAAAGCAATGGAAAACCGGCAATGGTTATGAAACTTACCTGCTTGATAATAGCCTCTTCATTTTCAAGTTTGCTGACGATGTTGACAAAAGTCGAGTTCTGGATGGTGGTCCTTGGAACATCGGTAAAAAGCCTCTCTTCCTCCGGCAATGGAACAGATATCTTGAGCTGAACCAGCTTGACCTAAGCTCCCTTCCCCTCTGGGTTTCTCTCCCTGTTCTCCCTCTTCACTTCTGGTGTAAGAAAGGGCTTAGCATGATTAGCTCGGTGCTTGGAAAACCCCTCTACTCTGATGGTAGAACAAAGCTCCAGGATTGTCTCGCGTTTGCCCGTATTTGTGTGGCAGTTCAGGCTGACTCCCTGCTGCCATCCTCTATGCTTTTGGTTGACGACGAAGGCTTCTCCTTTAATCAGCCCATCAAATATGACTGGATCCCTCCCCATTGTTTATCCTGTAAAACTTTCGGCCACTCCACCGATAAATGCACCGCCCATCCCCCTTTGGACTGCCCTTTCACCCTAAACACTGACACCACCAACCTTTTTCCGGCCAACAACTCCTCTGTTGCCCCCTCCAATTCTCCTCCTCAGCCCATAGCCTCCACTGCGATCCCTCCTGAAACCCACAACCACATCATCTCTCTGTATCCTCCACCCATTTCCTCTCCCCACCCCTCTGCTCTTCCTCCCGTTGTTCGAGGCTGTCGTCGAAGTCGTCCGCGCAACAAACTCCGCCGCCGTGCCTCCGCCTCCACCTCCCCCCGTGGCCATGAGACCCCATCCGATTGTCCACTGGTTCTCCGATCAAGAACCATCGGTCACAATCATTTTTTGGTCTTGGGAACTGAGCCTGACCAACCTGACCCCTTCTCTCCTGAGCCTGGCGAGATTTTCTCTCAAATCCCTGCTGGCTCTGTCACCACCATTGAAGAGACTCTGTCCACTTCTGTTGTTGAGTCGCTTTCGCCCTCTGTCGCCCTAACTTCTCCTTCTCCTTCTGTCACTTCCATTTCTCCCCCTTTTAGCTTCGGGATTGCCACCTATCTCAAGGGCATCAAAAAGCCCTTCTTATCTTCTATGCCTGATCCCCCTTTCGTGGGCCCAGTGGTTTGGCCCATCTCCCCCTCCTCTGCCGATGTTTTGGCTGGGCCTCTTGGACCAGCTGGGCCTAACAGTCCAGTTGCTCCTAGTACCTCGCCCCTCTACTCCAACCCTGGTCTCTTGGCCCAGTCTTGTTTGGGTCTTAGTTCTTCTATTGATGCTCCCTCCTCTGAGCCCCAGCCTAAAGCCCCCCCACCTTAAGTGTCTTCCACCGCTGTAACCCCAGTTCCCCTCCTTTCCCTAAGATCCGCCCCTACATTGCCTACTCCCTTCCCTGCGTTGAGAAGATTTTGCCTCTGAGTTTGGTTACTAGATGATGAACACAGTTATGTGTGAAATCTTAGGGCATAAAGCATACAATTTACCACATTGGACAGAGTTACTCGGTGCTTTCTTGTGCTTTTCAGGTTTTAGGTGAATTCTTGTGAAAATGGAGGAGATGATGTTAAGGAAATGTTTTTAATCTGTGATGTTAAGGAAATGTTTTTAATATGTTTAGAGGTGTTAATGACTTAGATGTGTAGCCCATCGAGTCAGCTTCGCAACGTTTCAAACGGCACTTGATTCTGAGTTGAAACGAAGAAGTTACGGCCGTTTCCATAACGAAGCGCGAAAATGGTCTGCAAGGGTTTATTTGTAATTATTGATAATCAACCGGGGATAAAATGAAGTAAAAATTCGGATTCCAGGGGCCTTAACGTAATAATCAGAAGTTATATTTCTTGTACCCAAAAGATTCCATTTGGAGGGCTCTGGACAGTCCAACTTCAACTTGAGATATCTTGGGCTCCCGAACTCCAAATTGGACGAAATTTGGGTCTATATTGGGTGATTTTTTTACAAGGAACACAATGGTGAGGCCTATATAAGCACCCCATGCTCCACGTTTTCTGCAGGACAAAATGGGTATTTTATTTATTCTTGAAGGAATCCTAGTCATCACCCTTACTCTCTCTCTCCTCCAGCTTCTCAAGGGCACTTCTGGAATTCTACTTGGGATAGATTTATTTTGAAAGATATTCTCTCACCTATGAAAAGTTGAAAAGTCAAAGATGCTTTGATTTTATTGCTTGGAGAAGATATCTACAAAGAAAATGAAGTACTTGTTAGAATTGGAAGTTTACTTTTCTAGAAATAGAAGGTCTATGTAAACAATCTTCTCTTCTTCTTCTTTCTATTTTTTTCTTTTTTTTCTTAGGATTCAAGGCATTGTAAAAGAGGAAGGAGAAGAGAACATTCTCTTTTTTCTTAGGGAATATTTCTCCTACACTTCCCTCTTCTCTCTTCTCCTCTCTTCCCCATATAAATACCCCTTGCCCTTTAGCTTGTAAGAAGTTAGTTTTTTAGTTCAGTTTTTAGTTAGTTTCTACTTCAATTTTAATTCAGTTTTTAGTATAATTTTTAGCTCATTCACTTAGTGAAATTTCTTCTCTTCTTCTCCTTCTAATTTGTGATTTTTGGCTTTTCTAAGTTCTAGTTTGCTTTTATGATTTTTAGTTAATGGTTATAATAGGTTTAGTTTATGCTTTGATTTCAATTTAATTCTTCAATTGGGTTGTAATTTCTTAATTCTAGTTTAGGTTTTAAGCCTTCTAGTCTAAGTTCTTAAGTTGATGACAAGACTTGAAGATTTAGAAGAGGAGGCCATGGTAAGTTTATGAAGTATTCAAGCTTTTCAGTTACATTCATGCAAGCACATCCAGGTTTTACTATCTAAACCCTCAATCTCATTCTCCCTCTCCTCTATCTCTCTCTATCTTCTTCTTCTTCTCCCTCTATTTCTTTTTTTTTTTTTTATATGGTTGTGGTATGTGGATGCACTTTTATTCCCTTATTTCTTTTTATGTAATTATGAAGTGTGGCTGCGTTTTTGTTATTCCTTCCAATTTATGTTAGTTTGATAGGTTAGATGCTCATGTGTTAGGACGCCAACTTAATCCCTTAATTTTATTAGATGCTTATGAGTTAGGATTCATTAATTTTCATTAGTTTCATTAGTTGAATTTAACACTTTAATTTGGTTCACTTTGCATTACTTTTAAGTTAGTTAAATAGAATGGTGTATATCTCCTCGTGTTCGACCCGTAGCTACGATTGACCCGTACGCTTGCGGTATAATTTTTAAACTCAAACACTAGAGATCATGTTTTTTGCCGTGAGACTGTGTATCCATGCTAAAGGTCTTGTTTCTCTGTGGCTGCCTCGGGGTTATCTTGTTGGTCTTTGCTCTGTTTGCTTAGGGTGTAGTTATTGTTTGGGCTCTTGCCTTTTATTTTGCTAGCCCTTGCCGTTTTGGCAGGTCTTGTATTTGGTTCGCGCTTGTTTCCCTCCCCCCCTCTCCCTTTTTCTTGCCTTTGGTAATGAAATTATTTATTCATCCAAAAAAAGATTACAATGATACTTTATAATATCATATAAATTTTCTGTAAATAGTAACAGTCATTGCAATTGAAATTAAAAACTGCTAGCAAGCATCTGATAGAAAGATCATACGTGTAAACGTGACCATGTCTCCAAAGGGAAAAATAAGCAAACCCTGATTAACATTTCTCCCCGAGTATCAGCCCATTGATAAACATCTGCAAATACCATGAAAATGGAAAATTTTGGTACTTTAAAGAAACAACGAAAGAAATGAATGAATGCATGAATGAAAGCTGCCCAGTAAAAGTGTTTCAAGAAAAGTGGAATTTAAGGTTAAATAATAAAACAAGAGTAACTGCAATTAAAATTATAACCATCAGGACATGAAAGAAATGATGGACGTTTGTAACCAAAACCTGAAAAATCTTCCCAAGGAGGTTCTACTGGTGCACCAGGTAAATATCTCCCAACATCAACAACTGTTGTCACTCCATTCATCAAAGCAACTTTGCTTGCCCGTATCATAGCATCCCTCCTCTCTTCTACTGAATCCTCAGGAATCAAGGGAACTAGAAGCTGCATTGCTGAATCAATCAGCAAACCGGTGGGTTCTGCACAAGATATGACATTTGAATATTCAATCCGTCAATAACTTCCCTCTAATCAAATCATAGTACATTAAGCATACTGAACATTTCAACATCTCTTAATATAAACACAGAGATGAAAGTTTAGAATTAGTAACAACAAGACAAAAAAGTTTGACAGTGACAAAAGTTTACAAACAAAGGTGGGTAAATAGGAAAATGGAAATTTTATTTATAATTGCTACAATCAGCTACATGGAGACAATTTTGCAGGTGAGAATCAACTAATCAACAACTATGTATTAAGAAACTACAAGTTACTATTTATTATTACTATTATACTCTCATTTTCTTCTTCAAGAAAAATAAATCTCCTTTATTCTAGCAGCTGGTACAAGTAACAATTAATGCACTAAAAACCCATTATTATAGTGTTTAGAAATTGAACCCTGCCAGACTTGAAAAGCCAAAAATGGCCATGCATCACCCAACCACCTTGATTACTACTAATATACTAAATAGACATTATAACCAGAATAGGGAAAACTTGAAAATCTTTACTTTGTTCTTCTTAACAAGGATGACATAAAGCTTACCGCCGTTGGAGTTTTTCATGACAGTTCCACCAACTGGATCTTCGGTGTAATTAGTAATTTCAGCAATCTTTAGGGCCAGGGAATTGGCGAAGCCCATATGACCATCCATTCTTGACAACCAAACCTGCATATAAAATATCCCAAATAGATTTGTTTACCATTATGGTAAGCAAAGTTCCACATGTTAGTCTGTAACAATGACATTGCAGTCCCTCACAGGATTATTAGGTGTGACATCATCAATCCAAGACGCTGCTGGCAACTCTCCTCCCCAAAGGTCATTGTTCCAGCCACCACCTAATATCCAGCACCCTTCATGCTTATCTGAAATAGTATGAAATGTGTTTAAAAAAAAACAAAAAGCAAAAAGAAGAAAAGATTTAGCTAGTACCTACTAACGCATAAAACAAAATAAAACATAAATTTAAAGAATGTCTGAAATACTATGATTTCTCCTTTCTCCAACATGGAACTCCTGGTTCAACCTAATACACAGATTATTTTGGGGGTCATATTATCTCCCCCCCCCCCCCCCAACCCACACAAAAAAAAAAAGAGATATTATACAGATATCTTACCAAAGGCAACTGAAAAGGTTTACCTCTTGCAGCTTCTTTGACCTTTCTTACGAACTCAACTTTGCTATTCACACCTCGAAGTACTACCCGTGCCATCTGATAGTAACAATGTGCATACCATTCAATGCAAGTTATGTTGAAAGGGGGGGGGGAATAGGGAAAAAGGACCAATTAGTAAAAACATATAGACCATGTGGTATGTAATTGAAACTACAGAAACATACCAGCATAAGTTGACAAAAAAAGTAGACTTCTGATGTCCATCCTAAGGTTTGGTGAGTTCAGTGCTAAATTATATTACCAGAGAAAGATAGCATCTTGCAAATAAATTCATACTATTGGCAATGAGAAGTAAAGTAGTTGCATCAATCGCACCTTGATATGAATATTTTCCAAATGATAGACCACTAATAGACAATAATGAAGGATTCGTAAAGCCAAACCATGCAATTCGATCATGGAAAGGTAAAATTGGTGTTTTGGTGAGGAAACTGATGGCCTGTGGAGACAGATTATCTTGGCCAATATGGACAACGAAACTGCTGCTCTGAGAAACTGATGGCATTTCTTTGTTGAACGGTATGTTGGAAGCAAATGAAATCATTAAGAAGAAATCAGAATAGCAGCAGGAAGTGGTATAAACGCCAGATTCCTGAATTACCAAGGTGCACAGTTGGAAGTTAAAGAATGTAAAGAACAAGGAGAAAGATGGAGGAAGAAGGTTGAAGACGATAGAGAAGAAGAAGAGAAGATGGTGGAATGTTGTGTGTTAGAGAGTTGTCTCTACCACACCTATATTACTTCACTTATAAGATGAAAGGAATTACATACACCTCCCTAGGGAGGTAGGTAAAAGTTAAAAAAGAGAAATTACAATATAAGGCAACTAGACAACAAACTAGTTCATAAAGTACCCTTATTAAATAAACTCTAACACTCCCCCTCAAGCTGGACAATTAATGTCATGCATTCCCAGCTTGCATAACAGGGTACCAAACTGGAGAGAAGTGAGCCCTTTGGTGAAGATGTCCGCCAATTGATCACTAGTCTTCACAAAAAGGGAGCAAATGCAGCCAGAGTCTATCTTCTCCTTGATGAAGTGTCGGCCCACTTTGATGTGCTTTGCTTTGTCATGTTACACCAAATTGTGAGCAATGCTTATAGCTGCCTTATTATCACAGTAGAGCCGCATAGGTCCTTCAGTATCAAACCCCAACTCCTGGACCAATCGTCCCAACCATATGAGTTCGCAAACTCCATGAGCCATAGCCCTAAATCTTGCTTCTGCACTGGATCTAGCTACAACAGGCTGTTTTTTGCTTCTCCATGTGACTAAGTTACCACCTAAAAACGTGCAATAGCCAGATTTAGACCTCTTGTCTGAAATGGATCTAGCCTAATCGGCATCTGTGAAACCTTCTACTCTCAAGTGACTATGTCTGACATACAATAGTCCTTTCCCTGGAAAAGACTTCAAGTATCTGAGAATGCGGTATACAATATCCAAGTACCCACTCTTGGAAGCATGCATAAACTGGCTTACTACTCCCACTGCAAAAGAAATATATGGGCGAGTCATAGACAGATAGATGAGCTTTCCTACTACCCTCCTAGTTTGTGATTCTACTCAATAGACTTGCTAGTTTGCACCCCAACATCCTTGTCTCTTTCAATAAGTCAAGAACAAACTTGCTTAGCTTTAGTTTTTGCAACCCGGTCTAATGTGACCTTTGCTTATAGAGAAAGTACAGGGCGGCTGATTGGTTGGCTAATCTTTCTTGGAGGATAAGGTTGGGCTGCCTGTTCTTAGAAAGTAGTGCTTGTTGTTTCTTCCAAGCTGTATGGGGCTGGGAATGGATTTGTTGGAGTGTTTTCTTGAGAGCTTGTTCAGCTTCTTGGGTCGGGGTAAAATGGAATGTCCCCCCCCCCTTGTATTTTTTTACCATTTTGGATTATTAATAAAACTCTAGGGTCTGCCCCGGGTCCCAGGTAATATTTGGGTTTAAAAATAAAAAAATAAAAAAGAACAAACTTCCTTTGAAATATGTTGATTCCCCTCTTAGACCTTGACACTTCAATTGCCAAGAAATACTTTAAGGGACCCAAATCTTTAATCTCAAACTAGTGAGCCAAGTAGATCTTCAACATAGCTATCTCAGCTTTGTCATCTCCAATCATTACAAGGTCATCAACATAGACAATTAGAGCTGTAATGATGCCATTACATTGCCTAGTAAATAAGGTGTGATCGGCTTGACTTTGGGAATACCCATTCTTCAGAATAGCCTGCCTAAATCGCTCAAACCATGCCTTTGGGGATTGTTTGAGGCCATATAGTGCCTTCTTGAGAAAATACACTTTCCTTTCAACTGAAGGAAGGTTAAAGCCAGGTGGAGTTGGCATGTACACCTCCTCTTCCAAGTCACCATGGAGGAAGGCATTGTTCACATCCAACTGATATAGCGGTCAATCCCTATTGGCTGCCAATGATCAAAGAACCCTTATAGAGTTGTGCGTAGTCACAGGAACAAATGTCTCCTGATAGTCAATCCCATACACTTGACTGCACCCATTACCCAACAACCTTGCCTCATACCTCTTAACCATACCATCTGACTGATACTTAATTGTGTAATTGTGTAGACCCACCTGCATCCAACTGGAACTCTTCCCCTAGGGAGATCTATTAATTTCCAAGTACCATTTTTCTCAAAAGCCATCATTTCCTCAGACATGGCTTACCTCCACTGTGGGTCAAACATTGCCTCAATGACATTCTTGCGAATGAAAGCAGTAGAGAGGGCAACAATAAAAGCACCACCTATAGGAGAGAGAGCATCATAGGAAACAAACTGAGCTATAGGATTAGTGAAACCTCTCTTTCCTTTTCTAACAGAAATAGGAAGGTCTAAATCAGAAGGAAGAGAAGGGATGTCACCTGATTGAGGAGGGTGGAGCTCAAGATGTGAATCCAAAGAGGGCTCTTGGAAGGTCTTCTTCCAGCAACCTCTTTTGTACATATTTAACTCCTTTGTATTGTCAAAACCAACACCTGATTGATCCTCAATATCAACTACATCTACTTCTTTGTGTTTCTCAATATCAAGCATAAAAGGAAAAATAGGTAACAAAGAAAGAAAGGGAATATCATCAGCAGCCTTTTCATTTTCACTATTCTCCCCCTAAAGAGGATATTGATGAGGAGCAAGGAAGGACACGGATTCAAGGAAAGTGACATCTTTGGAGATGAGACACCGACGAGAGGAAGGATGGTAGAACTTGTAGCCTTTGGTAGTAAAGGAATACCCAAGAAAGAGGAATTTGAGAGCCTTAGGGTCAAGTTTAGTCCGAGAGGATTTGGTAACATGAACAGAACAAACACACCCAAAGACCTTGGGAGGAAGAGAGAAAGCAGAAACCTGAGGAGACAAGGTTTCCGAAGGAGATTTGGAACCAAGAAGTTTTGTAGGCATGCGGTTGATGAGAAAGGAAGCAGTAAGAAGAACATCAGACAAAAAAGTCTTAGGTACATGCATGCCAAATAAAAGACACCGAGTGACCTCCACTAAAAGGCGATTTTTCCTCACAACTCCCCATTTTGTTGGGGTGTGTCAACCATAGTACTATATCTCGCGATATATCGGTATCTCGGGCCTACCGAGATATCCGAAATATCCGAGATATCGCGAATATTCCCGAAATATTGCATTTTTTCTGCAATATTTCGGGGTCCATCTCGGGGGTATTTGGCCATATTTAGGCCTCGAAACTTCACGGACAGCCTTATTTAAGCTTAATAAACACATTTAAACCATAAAATTGTAAAATGTGAATTCAAATTGGTGTTTTGGGCTTGCACTGATTGACATACGATCGCCGACCTTAATGTATAAATAGTTAAATACACATAGATTAATGAAATCACAACTTAAGTACAAATTACAAGTGCTAAACTCGCTAATAGTAGTTCTTGTGCCTCCTGGATCAATCCCACTCATGCCTCGCCGGAGTCGACGTCCATTGCTCTCTTTTGAATGACATATGTGGACCACGGTATAGAATCGGAGAAGAAACGAGTGTAGTCATCCACAAGTGTCACGTAAATGGAATCATCAACATCGTAGGTAACCTATCCTAGGATATAAACTAGGGTTACCAATCGATCCATTCGTGAAGAAGATGATCCACTGTGATATGATGTTGGCGCCGGCGCAAGAGGCGATGGCATTGGCCGCATGTATGGGCCGGTGAGGTTGGTATCTAGGTCCGCTAGGTATGCAAAGATGTTATCTACAAAAGATGATCCAAGATGTCCTCTGGACTGGGTAGTCATAGTCCCCTACCCCACTAAACGCTTACATGATGATGATCCATATCCATATCCACCGTAAGGTTGTGATGCACCATAATCCGATGCCAATGGAGTGGCATGCGGCCAAAAGATGGGGCACGCCAATGTCCACTGGCCTCCCTCCCTATCACCCATACTCAAACCACCAACAGAGCTAGATAGGTTATCAATGTCCATTCGATCAAAGTCGCAATCGTGGTTTGCTCGACCCCTACGCTCCCGTCAGTATGATGAGGGGGCCTCTCTGGGCTGGGGGCGGGGCACGTGTCCGGGTCCGTATTCAGGCGGCATGATCAAACCGTGTTCTCCAGCAATCGGAGCGGTCTACAGCGCCGAATCCCGGGCCTCCTGGCCTACCACATAACGCCTCGCATGCCGTCATATTCTTCACCAAAGATCACCACCACCAACATCACCACCACCAAGATCACCATCACCACCACCAAAGATCACCATCATCACCATCATCATCATTCGAGGACTTAGACCACTTCATCATCGCGAACATCGCCACCAATACGCGGCTGGAATGGTATGGGCAGGCTTCCTCGCATGTATCCGACCTCGTCGCCCATATACTCGCCCACATCAGCACCAATCTCGGAAGTTATCATGGGGTCGGGCCTACCTCCCTCCTCATCCAACACCGGCTCACCTCTATCCTCACCCAATCCACAATAGGGTCCTCATCGTCTCAATCAACTTGAAAGATGTCGCCTAGATCAATGGTGCCCCTCTGGTCCCTCATGTCCCATGCGATGTGTTGCGTTTAGCCTCAAGTCAGAGCTGCATATACACCATTCGATAAACGTTGAGACCCCAATCTGCATGCGCTCTTGCGATGAGCGCAAAGGTACCCAGCCTCTCACAACCAGATGCGAACATGTTTGACAAGGACTTTAATTGCTATTCTTCTTAAGTTTTCAGCCGATTCCCATACAACACCCACCATTCAACCGCATTACAAGTTTACAACAAAAAAGACATGTGTCAAATGTTGTTTCAACTTTCAACTTTCAAATTTCAATACATATGTAATTTAAAACTTAAAAGAATTACCAAAGATCACCACGTGCTTCGCGTATCGCAGCCTCGGTTCCAAAACTTCCCAATGCATCCCTAAATACCTTGATCTATACCCACGTGGAAAATTAGTAAGTACTTCTTCACTACTTATTTGAAAGCATCAATAAGTTGAGTTTCCAAATGAACTCACTTCATTGTTGCAAATTGCTTGTAGCGCACCATCCGCTCCAACTTCTTCACTACTTGTTTCACAAAGATCAATAAGTTGAGTTTCCAACCCAAGCCTATTGTTATATCGATACTTAGGGTTGAAGTAGTATGCTGAAATATGACATATAGAATAGAGGTATCACAAATGCATAGGTAATTAGTAAATAATAATACTATGAATTAGTAAACATAAAACAAATTTACTCACCTCATTTATGCGGTGGATGCATAAGTTGATTCTCCCAAAGAGCATTTATGATATTTAAGAAGTGTTTGCTCTGCGAGGACCCACACTATGACACTATCTTTCATCAAGTCTATTGCAAAGATATAGGACTCGGCATGGTTGGGCCCTTCGAGGCGGAGTCGACAACATGTAGAACTTGAATTCATCGCTCTAAAACTTTCACCACTTGCTTAGTTTGGTCCAAGTCCTCGGATGACATCGTTGTTTGTGCTTCCCTCCCATTTGCGCCTTGAACCCTTCCATCAAACCACTCCTCGAAGCAAACACGCTTCTGGCCCGCCTTCTTTGTCTCTCAATGCTTTTGAGGGCGATGTAGTTAGCGGCAAATCTTGTGATGCCAGGCCTAACCAAGTCACCCCCACATTTTTCCCTCAATAGATTGAGTGCATAGGAGGGTTGTATACAAAGTTGGTGACTTGTCTTGCACTTTCAACCACGCCTTCACCAACTTTAACTTTCCCATATCTTTTAGCATTAAGTCAATGCAATGGCTGCACAAGGAGTCCAAGAGCCGTACTTATTATTGTTCATCATCTTCTCACCGCCACTAAGTTACTTCCATTGTCCAACTGACAACATTCTCAATACCACATCTTTTTCCACTACTTCCTTTAACAATCAGAAATATATTTTGCATCCTTTATCTCTTTGGATGCATCCACGATTGAGGAACACGTCCTCCCATCACAATAAATCATGAAATTGATGATGGACTTTCTTGTAGGGCCCACCATCCATCTCGCCATTATAGTCACCCCATATGTCTCCCACATATTCTTCATCTCACTAATGTACTCATCAATCTCACTCTTTTGTTGAGGTAGATAAACATTCATTACCTCGATGGGGTGGGGCCCTTGAATCACGGGGCCACCTCCGCAATGGTATCTATCATGGTATCATAATGGGGGCCTTGTGCAGTGTTCTTTGGGATGGTATGGTATAGCATCCACTTAGCTATTGATTCTTTAACCAATCCCTTCATCCCCTTCCACGCTCCTTTGATTCGGTCGATCGCTTCCTTTCTTCTTACGCAATTTAGGATCGATGTTGATGGTGGTACTGCACTGGTAGAGGTGTTGGGGTTGCCCTCACACTTTGTGATCTTTTAAAAGGATTCAAAGTTTAGGACCTCCGAACTGCCACCCGCTCCTCCACTACCCCCTACTCTTTGTCTCTGCGATCATCTTGAAAACTTCCTCTACTCTCTTGAAACAGTCCTCGCTAAAATCCCTAGCCTCCTCTCTTGCTTTGTATGTCATCGTACTATGAATGTCATCATCGAGAGGAGGAGGAGGAGTCATCATCATCATTGTATCGTCTTCCTCCTCCCATCGAACTCCTCACCGTATCCTCAAGTTGTTTCTTATCCTTTTCGCTTTGTCACCCCTTCCTCTTCTTTCTTCCCCTCAAACTATCACCAATCTCCTGGCTACTTCGAGGGACCATAGGCAACCTACAACATCTTTAGATCCTCCAATGATGTTGTTTAAGTCTACCGGACCACCTCCCATAAATTGCATGTGACAATAATTACATATAGATTTTCTCTTATCCCCATCAATGGGAGTACCATGTAACCATGCAATGTCACCCTATCGCTGGTTGGTCTCTCTTGTTCCCCTCTTCTCTTTGTTCCGTCCCCCCCTTTGTTGACTACTTTCCCCACTTTTGCTTTCGCCCTCGCACGTTGTCTATCACGATCCGCCATAATGATACTTGTTTATCGCAATGTAAGTAACACAAATAATTAAAAAACTTAATGTAGATGCACTTCAATCGACACTTTTAGATTACTAATACGCTTGTATAGTTATTTAATATTTTTCCCTAACCCTTATATTTTTCACAAAATTAAAACCAATTTTTTATATATAATGTTAATATAAGTATTGACCAACACAACAAAACTATGAATTAGTAAACATAATATACATGTAATGCATCTCAAAACATATAGAAATAACTTTCATATTTTTCATTATTTTTTAAACTTAAAACTCATATTTTTCCTTATTTATTTCTGTTTTTTAATTTTTTATATATTTTTCTTAATTTTCGAAAATTAAAAGAATTATTTAAGAGCAGAAAATAAATCGACATCACAAGCCGTAGATCGGCCATTGGTGTCTAACATATATTTAATTCATTACCATCTAAGTCATATTACCCCTAATTATTTCCTATTTTAGTTGTAGGAAAATGAATTTTTAAAACCAGAAAAAAATAAAAAAATACATATGGGAAAAAATTTCGACACCGTGAGGTCAGAGATCGGCCTCCTGTTTAACATATATTAATATCATCAACATCCAACAACATTTGTACAAAAGTTTTTTAAAAAAATAGTTTTAGAGAAATATAATTTACCTTAAATAATGAAATTAGGCTGGATGATGAGCTTAGATGACCCTCCGACGCCTTCCCGCGACAAGGAGCTTCAATGAGGCTTGGAAGGGAGGAAGAAGAGAGAAAATTTCATTTAGCAGCTCTCGGTCGAAATATCGACCAAGAGCTGCGAAATATGAAATTTATAAGGATTTTGAATGTGATATTATTGTACTTTACAATATCTCGCGATATATCGTGATATCTCGCGATATATCGTGAGTTCCACGATATATCGTCGAAATATCTCGATATATCGACGAAGTTATAGTACTTTTTATTTCGACCTTGTTTCGTATCTCTGGTCATGTCGAGATTCACGAAATATCGCGATATATCGCCGATATTTCGCGAGATTTTATACCATGGTGTCAACACAATTTTTTTTTTTTTACCCGAACCTTATCTGGGACCTGGGCCAGCCCCTAAGAATTTATTGATTTCAAAGAAACGAATAAAGAATACAAGGGGCGAGACGTGCCACCTTACCCCGACCCAAAGAGAAAGCACTCTCTACACAAGACTGAAACAAAGCTAACCTAGCAAGAAAAGCGAGCAAGAAGTCCCTATTTCTTTAAGACTGGCAAGCCAGCCCTATCCTCCCGCAGAATGCACTGCAAACCCCCCGGAGGGTGACAGCCGTCGTGGAACACAGAGGACGATCCCAAATCACAGGCAAAATTCGCCATCCAATCAGCAGCCCTGTTACTTTCTCTATAAGCGAAGGAGACCAGCGCCCGAGTAGAAGAAGCTAAGATCATGATTTCCTGGAAGCAGTACAAACCACTCCACAAATTACACCTTTTGAGGTTGACCATTCTGACAATGGGGTGTGTCAACACAAGTTAGTTGATGGATAATGCCATTATCAGTAAAGAAGTTTTGGAGGCCACCAAACATGTACTCCCCCCCCCCCCCTTATCAGAACAAACAATTTTTATTATAGTTTCAAATTGAGTAAGATTCATCTGATAAAAAATTTTAAATGCATCACAGGCATTACTCTTATGTTCATCAGAACAGTCCAAGTAGTGTGGGAATAGCCATCAACAAATGAAACAAAGTAGCGGTAGCCAAATAAAGAGGTAGTAGGAGAGGGTCCCCAAACATCAGTATGCACAATATGAAAAGGAACAATAGATCTATTACCCTGATATGGATAAGATGAACGACAATTTTTGGCAAACATACAGGATTCACATTGAAAAACATGGGAAGAAGAAAATAAATGAGGTAACTATTTCCTCATCACAACAAAAGATGAATGGCCAAGACGACAATGCCATAACATTACAGAATCCACAGAACTGCTATTAGTACATCCACACATAGGATTGAGTTGTGGGCAAAAAAGTAGTCGAGGTTCAAGAAGATAGAGCCCTTTCTCCTCACATCCACTACCAATAATCCTCTTCGTCACCAAATCCTGAAAAAAAGACAATGAGAAGGAAAGACACAACAATTCATGGATACAGTTAAGTAACTCACAGATAAATGATTAGTGGCAAAGTTAAGGACATGAAGAACGGAATCAAAAGAAATGGAAGACAGGGCTGCAACAAGGTAGGGTTGAGCCAGGCTTTGTAAAACCCTAGCCCAACCCTAAGTCCCCTTCGCTGGGCCCAGGTCCGGTCTGACCCTGACTCAGGGCCTGAAAAATCTAACCCTAACCTACCCTCAGGGTAGGGTCAGGCTGGGCTAACCCTGATTGACCCTTATTATGGGGAGAGGGAAGGGAGATGCATGGGTTGGGCTGGGCAGAGGAGAAAAATATCAATTTTACATAAAATAATATTATAATAATATATATTATATCACTTATTATCTTCATACATAATACGTTATATAACAAAATGTGTGAGACAGTTAAAGTTTATAATATATATTATATCAATATATATTTTATAGTATAAATTAAAACAGGATCAGGCTGGGCCGGGCCTAGCTCAGCCCGAGGCCTCAACCCTAGCCCGGCCTAACCCTAACTCAGGGCCAGAAATTTCCAACCCTGACTCGCCCTCAAGGCCAAGGTATCTAAACCCAGGCTCTGTTCGGGCTTAGGGCAGGCCAGTGCGGATTCAGGCCGATAGGTCCAAACTTGTAATAGAAGATGTAACAGGAATATTGCCCTTATCATAAATGGAGGAAAGGGAGCCATCAACCACCCTGGCCTTATCCCTACTAGAACAAATGGTGTAGGAATCATAATAATCGGACGTACCAGTCATGTGGTCAGTGGCACCAGAGTCAATGAGCCAAGATGGGGTTGTGGTAAGAGTGGATGTGGAGGCCTACAAAGCTGAGGATGATGAGGAATATGCCACTGTAGGTATAGAAGGGGAGCTGCCTTGGTGTGACATGAACCTGCGAAATGTTGCAATATCCTCCCTGGTGAGTGGGCTAGAATCACCCTGTATGCTAGGCGGGTATCATGAGTATCAGTCTCAATCATCATAGAATGTGCTCTAGCTCCCCCTCTACAACCACCATGAACACCAGTAGATCCACCACATGTACCAAGAGGACGGCCTTGAAGAGCCCAACACCTCTCTCTACTCTCTAGTGTACCCAAGTCTCCCACTATAGTTGCATCTGGGCCTATCTCTATCATCTCCACGAGGTGGCCTTGACCTCTACCACCACCACGTCAATCACTTTGGAAGCTAGAAGAAAGAGCAGATGGCTCAAGGAGGAAGCAGGTTCCATAGCTACCCTCTGAGTCTCCTCACTTTGCAAATAACTGCACACCTCATCTAAGGATGGAAGAGGAGACTTGCCTAAGATTTGTAAACGGATGGGCTGGATAGTTAAAGATCTATATATTGATCATACTCTTCCCAGAGACTAATGATAGTATTATAAAATTCATAAATAGACTTATCCCCTTCCTTCATTGTAATGATCTTCTGGAGAAGTTGATACACCTTAGCCGAGTTACCAACTCGATCAAAAGTTTTGGTAATACTATCCCAGATGTCCTTGGCAATTTCCTTTCTCATAAATCTCCTCCCAATCTCAGGCTTCATAAAGAAGATAAGCCAAGTCATAACCATAGAATTCTCTATCTCCCATTTTGGCTCTGTTGGGTCATCTAGACTCTAGAGTATGGGCTTTGATGGTTCCTGTAACATACCTTAGCTTCCCCCTACTCCGGAGGGAAAGCTTCACCGAATGTGCCCAATCTAAGTAGTTGGTATTGTCCAACTTCACAAGAAAAATTTTAGTATTTGGGTTGTCGAAAACCACCTAAGTAGGAGGAGCACTACTCAAACCAACCTCTGTCGATCCACTGATCTCAGACATGTTGAAGAAAAACAAGCTTATAAAGTAGGGTGAACACCCAATTTAAATGGGGAGTATAGTCTCAACCTAAATAAGCTCAAAAGAGCCTTTCAGACATTGGTAATCACAGTCCAGCAATCAAACAAGACCAACATCTCAAAGAAAATCAACCCCATCAAATCCTTCAAAGCATAGCTTCATCACACAACCATTAGGGAAGCTCAAACAACATAAGTCACCAACTTCAAGCAGTCCAAAGTATCATAGACCCATTGCACAGGCAAAACAGAGAATAAAAGGAGCTAGTAGTAACTTGAAAACAAGGGAAAGCCTGGAGTACTAACTCGTAAAAACATGAAGCAAGACCATGGGGTGTTAAAGAACACCCTAGGGAAATACAAATGAACCTAACCTCAGCTGCAATACTGGTTGAATGAAGGAAAGAAAAAAAAATACCAAAATAGGCTGGCGATAACATGGTAGTGGTTGGAGTTGCTTGAGGTGGGCTCCAAATGCTTTTTTCTTCAAATGAGATGCTCTTTTGGTCTCTCCATGGTCTTCATTCATCCTCCTTGCAAGATTTCTTCAAACACTTCACATAAGAAATCCTACCTTGGAACCCCTTTGTTACCTAGGGTTCCAAAGAGAGAGAGATGAAGGAACAAGAAGATAACTAAACTCAAACCAACAAAGTGTGCTCTGATACCAAGTTGGAAGTTAAAGAATGCAAAGAACAAGGAGATAGATGGAGGAAAAAGGTTGAATAAGATAGAGAAGATGGTGGAATGTTGTGTGTAAGAGAGTTTTCTCTACCACACCTATATTACTTCACTAATAAGATGAAAGGAATTACATACACCTCCCTAGAGAGGTAAAAGGTAAAAAAGGGAAATTACAATATAAGGTGTTATCGTGGTTTGGAGGTCTTAGTATTAGCGCCAAGGGCTAATACCGAGAGGGCAGGGAGGTCTTTTTATTTGATTTATTTTTAGTTGTGTGTTTCCTATTTTACCCTTAAGATAATTTATATATTGAAGTTTAGAGGGAGATTACACATATCATGTAATCCCCAAGTTCTCTATTTCCTCTCTTCTTCTCCCTCTCTATCTCTCTTCTTCTTCTTCTCTTTATTTTATCATTAACATGGTATCAGAGCTAGGTTAGACACTGCTACAGCATTCGTGAATCTCCTTGTCTCCTTCCTACAGCCTATAATTGAAGATTGACAAGTTCTTGAAGATTTGAAGGACTCTCGGCTTCTCTTATTTTTCTGTTTGAAGGGGTGCAGCACCCTATGCTGTATTTTGGGACTATTTGAAGACTAGTTCATGGCATAAATTAAGAACAGGTCTTTTTCTCTTGTTTGTGGATGTGTTTGAAGGAATTGGATGGAGTGAAGACTGTTTTGAAGACTCAAGTATCAAATCAATGGCACTTATAGGGTTTTTAGATCGATTTTTTTTTTTAGGACAATCGATTTCTTTATTAGGGCTTTGAGCTCGTGTGTATTGCCTGGATTTTTAGGAGAATTTTTCACAAGAAAAATTCTGGTTATCTTCTCTGTGGAATTGATCTTTGTCAGGGTCCCTCACACAGTCGACTTTTGTCAGGGTTTTTTTTTAAGACTCGATTTCTGTCCTCTTTGGATTTCTCTCTTCACTTCATCAATCCAACAAAATATAATGGGTGATGTACCCAAATCTGGTGATGGTTCAAAGTCTGTAACTACTACAGAAATTTTTTCTTCCTCCTCCAATCGTATTACTGAGAAGAAATTGGAGGGGATTACCAACTTTCTTCAATGGAAGAAGATTGTTATGTTAGTGTTGACTGGACGTGATCGGCAGCATCACCTCTTCAAATCTAAGCCCGATGATGATCCCTCATGGGACACAGTTGATGCTCGAATCTTGGGACAGATGCTGAATTCTATGGATCACCAAATCGTGGATTTGGTAACACACATTGATACAGTGAAAGAGTTGTGGGAGTATCTCAATATTTTATATTCTGGACAAAACAACCTTTCTCGTATTTATGACTTGTCCCAGGAGTTCTACAGGGTTGATAGAAAGGGTCGTACATTGACCCAATATTTTGCTGATTTTAAGAGGATGTATGAGGAGCTTAATTCCTTACTTCCTATCACTTCTAATGTGGAACAGATGCAACTTCAGCGGGAGCAACTTGCTGTAATGGGATTTTTAGGAGGCCTTAGGAAGGAGTTTGACTCTGTTCATTCCCAAATTCTTGGTGGTGACAAGATAGCCACATTATTTGAAACCTTTTCGAGAGTTCTTCGGGTTTCTCGTGAGAGCACTATTGAGGTTGACACTTTGGCTTTGGCTTCTTTTCCATCAAACCGTGGGCCCAACAGTGGGGCTGGTAGTGGTGGTAATGTTAATTCTGGTGGTGGCTGTGGTCGTGGTAGTGGGGCTGGTTCTGGTAAAGCACCTACTTCGGGTACTCAGGGTAATTCTGATACTTCTGGTGGTTCGGTGTGGACTTGTAATCATTGTGGTCGTCCAGGACATATCCAACGTTTCCGTTGGAAACTTCATGGCAAACCAAATCAGCAACAGTTTGCCAACTCTGCTACTACTGAGTCTCCTGTACCTCCACAGCCTGAGGGCAAGACTGTGAAGATGTCTGATGAGCAATATGCTCGTTTTACACAGTTCCAGATTTCTCAGTCAGCCCAGCCTCCAACTGCCACCTTTGTTCAAACAGGTAATGTCACTGCATGCCTTTCGACTGCCTCTTCTCGTCCCTGGATTATTGATTCCGAGGCCTCCGAACAGATGACTGGTGTTTCAGGTATACTTTCTTCTTTTCAGAAATCTTCAAGTGTCACTTTAGCTAATGGTTCCTTGGCTAAAGTGACTGGTACTGGTACTCTTCATGTTACACCTTCTCTGTCTTTGTCTTCCGTTCTTTATGTGCCTGATTTTCCCTTTAACCTTTTATCTGTTAATCGGTTTATCAAAACTCATAATTGTTCTGTGACCTTTTCTTCGGATTCTTGTGTATTTCAGGATCTTTCGTCGAAGAGGATGATTGGTAGAGGTCGTGAGTTGGGGGAACTTTATATACTTGAGGACACTTCATCTATGGCGTGTACCGGTGTGGCGTCACCCCACCAGATTCATTGTCGTTTGGGTCATCCTTCGTTGGAGAGTTTGAAGCTCCTTGATAGTCATTTTCGGTCCCTTTCTAGTTTAAATTGTGAGTCGTATCAGTTTGGGAAACTCCACCGTGTGAGTTATCCTCTTAGAGTCAATAGACGGTCTGACCAACCTTTTGCTTTAGTTCATTCAGATGTTTGGGGTCCGTGTCCTGTCGTTTCTACTTTGGGCTTTCATTACTTTGTAACCTTTGTTGATGATTATTCCAGGGTTACCTGGATCTACTTAATGAAAAATCGTTCTGAGTTATTTTCTGCCTTCTGTGCTTTTGTGAATGAGGTAAATAATCAATTTTCGCATCCTTTGCGTGTTCTTCGTAGTGATAACGCTAAGGAATATTTTTCAGCCCCTTTTGCTGATTTTATGACTCAACGTGGTATTATTCATCAGTCCTCTTGTGCTTACACCCCTCAACAAAATGGTGTAGCTGAGAGGAAGAATAGACATTTGATGGAGGTTACTCGTTCTCTTTTATTTGAAATGAAAGTATCTAAATCTTTTTGGGCTGATGCTGTTTTAACTTCCTGTTACCTCATTAATCGCATGCCTTCCTCGGTTTTACGTGGTGGTATTCCCTTTTCTTTATTATTTCCTTCTGTGCCGTGTTTTGCCTCCAAGTGTGTTTGGTAGCGTTTGCTTTATTCGTGATTATCGTCCTGGTGTCTCCAAGTTGGATCCAAAGGCTCTAAAGTGTCTGTTTGTTGGCTATTCTCATACCCAGAAGGGTTATCGTTGTTATTCTTTTGAATTGCGGAAATACTTTGTTACCGCTGATGTCTCTTTCTTTGAGTCTACGCCGTATGATAGTTCATCTTATTCTCTATCTGACTTGGATGATGATCTTCCCGTTTCTATTGTTCGATCTACTGTTCACCATGCTCTGCAGGCTGCCTCATCACCGACACCTCAACCTAGTGTGTTTAAATGTCACCAATGGAAAGTATGTGCTTGGACCCCCGCTACATCGACTTCTGCACAGTCTCCTTCTTTGTCGGTAGGTCCTGCAATAGGTAATGATCCTTCTCCTTTGGAACCTCCTTCTGATCTTGATATTCCTATTGCTCATCGTAAGGGAGTTCGGGCTTGTACCCAACACCCCATTTCTAACTTTGTTTCCTATGATGGTTTATCTTCCAGCTTCCATTCTTGTTTACATACGGTTGAAACTCATCCTGTTCCTAAGTCTGCTGCAGAGGCATTGTCTAATCCTGGTTGGCAGGCCGCTATGACTGAGCAAGTGTTGGCAGTAGAAGCAAATCAGACTTGGGATCTTGTTCCCTTACCTTCAGGCAAATCAGCTATTGGTTGTCGCTGGGTGTTTGTGGTAAAAGTAAACCCTAATGGGTCCTTGGCTCGTTTGAAGGCCCGCCTTGTTGCCAAGGGATATGCCTAAGTATATGGTGTGGATTACTTGGATACATTTTCCCCTGTGGTAAAGCTTACTTCTGTTCGGATTTTGATATCTCTTGCTGCCACTTACCATTGGCCTTTATATCAGCTCGATGTCAAGAATGCATTCTTGCATGGTGATTTACATGAGGAGGTTTATATGGAGCAACCTCCTGGGTTTGTTGCCCAGGGGGAGTCTGGTTTGGTATGTAAATTGAAGAAGTCTCTATATGGGCTGAAACAGTCCCCTAGAGCTTGATTCGGCAGGTTCACTGAAGTTGTGTTAGAGTTTGGGCTGACACGGTGTGATAGTGATCATTCTGTATTTTTCCGCTGTTCTGCAGTTGAAAAATTATTCCTTGTGGGTTATGTTGATGATATAGTCATCACAGGAGATGATGCTTCTGGTATTGATGATTTGCAGGCACACTTGCAGCAGAAATTTCAGACCATGGACCTGGGAAGGTTGAAATATTTTTTAGGTGTGGAAGAAAGGAATTTCGCTCTCATAGCGAAAATATGTTCTTGATCTTCTGTCAGAGACAGGAATGTTGGGTTCTAAACCTCTAGATACTCCTATGGATCCCAATTTAAAACTTATTGCAGATGGTGGAGATCTCTTGCCTGATCCAGGGAAGTATCGGAGGCTTGTTGGAAAGTTGCATTACCTAACAGTTACTAGGCCTGATATAGCCTTTTCTGTTAGTGTGGTGAGTCAGTTCTTGTCTGCTCCTCGACATGGTCTTCTCTATAGTGATCATGGCCATGGGTGGATAAAGGGTTTTTCGGATGCTGATTGGGCAGATTCTCCTGTTGATAGGAGGTCCACTACAGGTTATTGTGTGTTTATTGGTGGGAACTTGGTGTCCTGGAAGAGCAAGAAATAGACAGTTGTTGCTCGCTCCAGTGCAGAGTCAGAGTACAGGGCTATGGCACATGTTACCTGTGAGCTGATGTGGGTGAAACAGTTGATGGCTGAACTTGGCTTTGTTGATAGTTCTCCAATAAAACTCTGGTGTGACAATCAAGCTACTGTCCATATTGCTTCAAACCCGGTGTTTCATGAAAGGACGAAACACATTGAAGTTGACTGTCATTTTATTCGAGAAAAACTACAACAAGGATTGATTTCTACTAATCATGTTCGTACAGGAGAACAACTTGCAGATGTGTTCACAAAATCTTTGGGGAGTACAAGAGTGGATTATATTTGTAACAAGCTGGGCATGATTAACATCTATGCTCCAGCTTGAGGGGGAGTGTTATCATGGTTTGGAGGTCTTGATATTAGCGCCAAGGGCTAATACCGAGAGGGCAGGGAGGTCTTTTTATTTGATTTATTTTTAGTTGTGTGTTTCCTGTTTTACCCTTAAGATAATTTATATATTGAAGTTTAGAGGGAGATTACACATATCGTGTAATCCCCAAGTTCTCTATTTCCTCTCTTCTTCTCCCTCTCGATCTCTCTTCTTCTTCTTCTCTTTATTTTATCATTAACATAAGGCAAGTAGTCAACAAACTAGTTGCTAAAGTACCCTTATTACATAAACTCTAACAACACAGGTATCCCCTCTCAACTATTTGTTTTCCTAGGGGATCTTCTCTCTGGATGAGAATAAAGAAGCAACTGTAGCATCTCTGCTGCATTTCAGACCACTGTTTGATGTGTTCCACTAACCAGTTAGGACAGAATCGCAGTCGACCAAGATCTAGAGAACAATATGGCAGAAATAGAGGAGATCAATAACTAAAGAACCAGCTAACCGATGAGGCTGAAAAACTTGTCTGCACTTGTGGCTAAAATATCATGGAAATCAAAGGTTAGATTGTGTGTAAAGACAGTGGACAGAAAATAGAAACTTAAGGAAAACAAACAATATTAAGTTTCTAAAACGAGGATAACTCCCAAGTTCCAAATCTGATGGAATCTGATGGAGCTGCAATTCTGGACAGACATAATATTGTTAGGGAGGAACATCATATCAAAAATTAGGCTCAATCCAACAGTAAAATGGGCTGGAATCTTTAAGAGAAGACTAGAAAACAAGTGGACATAATTGGTATGCAACAAAAAAAACTTAGTAAGAAGATTAGTAGATCAAAGAGTGAATAAAACTAAAACAAAACAAAGAGAATGGACACAAGGAAGGTGGAATCGAACTCACAGAAGAAGGATTCAGACATTCAGTTTACCTAGTTAGACATCCACACACTCACCTTGTAGCTTGCTAAAACTGAGAACAAGATAGAGAGAAGAGGAGAGGAAACAAGGATATGACCTGGTTTCACCACCTAACCTGCAGGAATGGAATCACCACCATACCCAACCTATTGAATCACCACAGTAGGGTCTGACTGGAATCACCACCAATCAGTGATGCAGCTAAGTCACCTAAAGGGTTTATTTTATTGGAAATAAGCCTTGGGTTGGGTTATGTATGTGTCCTTTGATCCCGTGGGTTTCTTTGGAATGGGCCTAAAATATGGGTAGAAAGTAGGAAGACCAGATTTACTTCATTAGTTTAGTTAGAGTCCTGTTTCGAGTCAATTTCTTTCAATATTTTAGTTTCATAGTCGCTTTATGTTACCAATTTAGCTAAGGATTGGGTTTGGCCTTTCATTTTTAGTGTTTTGAGTCTTTATTTTGAGAGCTTTATGTTGCAGATTTCGATTCTGACTTCAGAATTATTCTGTCGACATTATTAGCTTTCATATTCTGTAATCAATTTCAGATTCTGTTAAGTATTCAATACAATCCTATTCCAAGTAGGATTGCATCTAGAGGCATTGAACCTGAAATCGATTTATCTATTCTGCTGGTTTGTTTGATCTGAAATTAACACTGTTTACTGGTGTTCTGCTGGATTAACTAGATCTGTAATGTGTTCTTTGATCAGGCTCATAGTTTGACAGATTTGCCCGTCCTATTGTCACTAGGATTCCTTGTTCTTTTCTGATCTACCCATTGGATCAGTCTGAGATTTTCAGAGAAGGTTTCCCTTTTTGAGAAGATAACAAAACATGAATTCTGGATCCATCTGATTGTCTGATTTTATGATATGAGTTTTCTCCTATTGCTGGACTTTTGTTCTCTGTTTTTTATCCCGTTTTGATACTGTTTTGATAACCCCAATTCAGTATTACATTAATCAGGCTCTTGGAATCACCACCAACAGGTGTTACAGCTTACCACTCAACCTGTCCAAATTCATCACTGAACCAAAGAAGAACAAAATTTATTTCTCAACCGTCTCTTCTATTACAACAGTACATCGCTTCAATAAAAGACTCAAATACTGAAAATAACAACTAGAGCCTTCCCTACGTGGATGACACTACTCAAAATGGAAACAATAAAAATAGAAACTCTCTAGAAACTCTTGGTAGAGAGAATCTCTAGAAATCTAACAAAATAGAAACTACTAACTAATATAATGCTTCTTAGCTAAGGACCTAATAACATAAAAATAGAAACTTTCTAAAACAGACTATTGAAATCTTCTCAGCAGAATCTTTAGTCAATCATCAAATCTTCAGTCAAACTAACCCCATGTGAACAGTTAACCAGACCAGATTCTGGTTTAATCATGAATCATGGACTGAAATCTTCCTGCCCCTTCTTGTGCATGTCCTGCACTTCCTCCTTGAACTGAACGTTCATCAAGTTTAAAACCATCCCTCATTTGTGATCAGGCTCAAGATTGAAAGCAGTTTGTTTCTTACCCCGGTCCAGCTGGGGTGGGGCGGAATTTAAAGTCCATGGCAGGGTAGTGCTTCAGGCATCTTCTGGTCCCATTGGGTATTTTGATACAGTTACAATCGATTTGAAAGCAGCCATTCAGCATATTGAGAATGCTATTCAACATGGGAAGCAGCGATCGGTCATAGAAGGAGACTCTAAATTGATGATTGGATGGCTTCAACTAGGTATAGGAGGTCCCTGGAGATACATGCACTATATCAAGAAAGCTTAGGTCTTGTTTCAAGTATGACCTCAAATAGAGCTGATTGGAGGGCAAAGATCCATGTAGCCAATCCCATTTAGTTGGAATAATGCTGAGTTGTTGTTGTTATTGCTGTCATGTTCTTTTCTTTTTTTACTATTTGTATTAATCTTTTGTCTTTGCAAGGATCCATGTAGCCATCCCCTTT
Organism: Telopea speciosissima; assembly: GCF_018873765.1. NCBI lineage: Eukaryota > Viridiplantae > Streptophyta > Magnoliopsida > Proteales > Proteaceae > Telopea > Telopea speciosissima. Next base: position 12,643,926 of record NC_057925.1, on the reverse strand, counting down.
TATTTGGGATAAGGCATTGTTGTTGTTAGAAGAAGCATAACTGGCAGGAAGCTGGATCAATTTCAGCAACATTAATACCTTCTTGCTAACCGCGGGATTCTTGCTAACCACAGAACTTGTTAAAATCAAGAGAAAAGCAAAGGATAGAGATTTTCTAGTCACATACACAGTTTGAATTTCCTCGTCCTTTAATGTCTCCATCTCCATTAAGCAACCACCTCAGAAATTCGAACATTAACCATCGCATTGAGTAAAGAAGCTTACTCAAATTTCTTTCCTCAAACTTCTTGAAGTGCTCTTGTTAACAAAACAGGAATTACGTGAATGGCTTGAATGATCAATGAGATCAGTCAAGCTCTCTATTTATAATAATAATAATAAAAGAGATTACAAAGGGAAACACTGTTCACGATACTATTCACGATACTGTTCACGTGAACAGTGTCACAGCCCAAATTACAATCCTACCCTTATTCAAAAGTACATAAATAAAGCATAAATAAAAAACCCAAAATACCCTTATAATATCGGGTAACACATCTCAACACTCCCCCTCAAGTTGGGGCATAGATATCACACATGCCCAACTTATCTAGACTAGGATAAAACAACTTCCCACTCAACCCTTTGGTGAAGACATCAGCCAGTTGATCTCCAGACTTCACAAAAGGAATACAAATCTGCCCACTCTCTAACTTCTCCTTGATGAAGTGTCTGTCAATCTCCACATGTTTGGTACGGTCATGCTGCACTGGATTGTGGGCAATGCTAATTGCTGCTTTGTTGTCACAGTACAACATCATTGGAAGATGAACAGAACCACGAATATCAAGGAGTAAACTCTGAAGCCACAGTAACTCACATATGCCCTGGGCCATAGCACGGAATTCAGCTTCAGCACTAGATCTTGCCACAACATTTTGCTTTTTACTCCGCCATGTGACTAGATTTCCTCCAACAAAAGTACAATAGCCGGAGGTAGATTTCCTGTCAGGGTTACCACCCCAGTCAGCATCTGTGTAAGCCTCAATGCGAAGATGGTCATGAGGAGACAAAAGGATCTCCTTTCCTGAAGCTGACTTCAAGTAATGGAGAATACGAAGAACAGCAGCTTTGTGAGTGGAATAAGGATCATGCATGAACTGGCTCACAAGACTCACAACAATGGCAATATCTGGTTTGGTGTGGGAGAGATAAATTAGCTTGCCCACCAATCGTTGATATCTGCCCTTATCAACAGGTTCACCATCCTTCTCTTGCAGACGGGTAGTAGCTTCCAAGGGAGTGTCACAAGGATGACAACCAAGCAAACCAGTCTCTGATAGTAAATCTAGAACATACTTTCTCTGGGAGAGAAAGATGCCTTTTGGAGAACGGGCAACTTCAATCCCAAGAAAATATCTTAGCTGTCCTAGATCTTTTATGTCAAATTCCCGTCCCAAGAAAGCCTTCAGTGAGAAACTTCATCTCAGATCATTACACCACAACTATGTCATCAACATAAACTATGAGAAGAGTGACCTTTTCTCCCTTTCGGTTGATGAACAGAGTGTGATCAGCATGACTCTGTTTGTATCCACAGGAGACCATGGCTTTATGAAACCTACCAAACCATGCCCGTGGAGATTGCTTCAACCCATAAAGTGCCCTTTTGAGCCTACAAACTTTCCCATGGGTCTTGTTAGAGGAAAAACCCGGAGGAACATCCATATAAACCTCCTCTTCCAACTCCCCATGAAGAAATGCATTTTTTACATCCAACTGCTGTAGGTCCTGACCAAAGTTGACAAAGACAAGACAAGAAGACCCGGACAAGGTTCGACTTTGCAACAAGGGCAAATGTCTCCTGGTAGTCGATCCCATAAGTCTGAGTGAAGCATCTGGCCACAAGCCTGGCTTTATATCTATCCACTGTTCCATCTGGCTTCTGCTTGACAACAAATACCCATTTGCACCCGACTGGTTTCTTACCCAAAGGAAGAACAACTAGCTCCCATGTCTCATTTTTAAGTAAGGCCGTCATTTCTTCCATCATGGCTGCTTTCCACTTTGGATCTGCAATCGCCTCCTGCCATTTCTGAGGAATAGAAACAGAGGAAAGAGAAGAAACAAATGCACGATAGGAAGGAGATAAAGCATCATAGGAAACAACATTGGAGATGGGGTGTTGGGTGCATGACCTAACGCCTTTACGAATAGCGATAGGTAAGTCAAGGGAAGGATCCTTACCAGATGATGTAGTAGGGTCTGGATCTGGATCAAGTGCAGACGATTGTGGACGTGGTATGGTGGTGGTGGTAGTCTCAACTTGTCCTCTGCGCTCTCGGGTATATACCTTAGCAACAGGGATTTGACTAACTGGTCTACGCTCCCCCTGAATAGGAGCCACTATAGGAGCTGAAGTTACAGAGGGCTCCCCCTGAATAGAAGCCGGAAGAATAGCAGACACATCTTCAAAACCCTGATCCTTCTCCCCCTGAAGAGGTGTCTGGGAATAATATGACAAGGACTCATGGAAGACAATATCCATGGAGACAAAAGTACAATGAGAAGGTGGATGGTAACACTTGTATCCTTTCTGGGTCGCAGAATACCCCAGAAAAATACACCAAATGCTCCGTGGAGCAAATTTCCTATGAGGATGATGATTGCGGACATAGCCAACACAACCAAAGACTTTGGGGGGAACCACAAAGGAGGAGGAACCCTGGAGGAGATCAACGGGGGAACGACCATCAAGGACATGGGTAGGCACACGGTTGATGAGATAAGCAGCGGTAAGAATGGCATCACCCCAGTAGTGAGAAGGAACTCGCGTGCAAACATAATGGCCCGGCTACCTCAAGGAGATGTCTATTTTTCCTTTTAGCAACCCCATTCCAGGCGCAGTCAACACACAAATGGTCCGATGGACAATACCATGTGAGCCAAATAAAGTTGGAACCGACCCTCCATGTACTCTCTGCCATTATCATCGTAAAATGCGCAGGTGGCATTGAATTGGGTCTGAACCATACGATGAAATAACTCGAAAACAGCGAAGACCTCACTTTTATGGCTCATCATGTACACCCAAGTGCACGAGTATAGCAATCAATAAACGAGACAAACCATCGATGACCGTAGAAGGGAAGTACAACGGGCGGGCCCCACACATCGAATGAACCAAAGCAAAAGGAAACTCACTTCTTTTATTTAATGAAGAATAATCGAACAAGTCTGTTTGGCTAAAACACAAGCCTCACATAAAAACTCATTCCTATTACAATGCTTAATCAAGCTCGAAACAAAAGAGACAAAGTACTAAGGGATGGATGACCAAGTCGGCAGTGCAGAGATGAAGGTCGGGGACGAGGTGGACTGTAAATGATGAGCTGTAGAGGAAGCCGAATGCAAAGTAGAAGGCCGACCCGGTCAAGTAAGTAGAGACCACCTGCATCTTACCACCCCCAATCGTACGCCCGTCTCCAGATCCTGTATGACACAATGAGAAGGGAAAAAGTCGGTTTGCGCTTCGATCTCTAGTTAGACTACTAATACGAGAAGGTTAGTAGAAAAGGACGGAACATGCAAAACAGATTTTAATGAAAGGGTAGGGGAGCAACGTATGGAACCCTTCCCATTAATAGGAGAAAGGGAACCATTAGCTACTCGAACACGTCTTTGCGGAAGATGGAGAATAAAGATGAAATACATGGGAGGAGCATCATGTGGTCGCATGCACTTGGAATCGATAATCCAAGGATCTGATATAGCCGATGTACACGGACTACCGATCGGAGTACCCGAGGCAAAATTAGAACCAGGAGGGGCAGCGGTGTAGATGCCGTAGTGGAGGCAACGGAAGAGGCCTCGTAGCATGCGACGGAAAGCTAGGAGCTCATCCTAAGTAAGCCCAATGTCAGATGAAGGGGCAGCAGCAGCAGCAGGAGTAGGAGAATCAGCCATATGAGCCTTGGGCTTAAACTTCCCACGGGCTTTCTTTTCCTCAAAATCAGCAGGCTTCCCATGGAGCTTCTAGCATTGAGCCTTAGTATGATAGAGCCTGTTGCAGTGTTCACACTTGACAGGACCTTTAGGGACAGCAGTACCACCATCAGTAGTGGTAAGAGAAGGAGTACTGGAAGCAACTTGCAAGGCGGAGCGATCAACAGTAGAGGAATGCAGCATAGCAACCCGACGAGATTCCTTATTATGAACCAAGGCAAAGGCCTGTTCTAGGGATGGAAAAGGGGACTGCCCAAGTACTTGACCCGAATAGGATCAAACTCCATATTTAGTCCAGCCAAAAAATCATACACGTATTTTGTCAACGTGTTTGCGATAGGCAGCCAGATCAGTAGCAGTAGAGGGCTGATAGTCGGAGTAATGATCCAATTGCTGCCACATGTTCTTGAGGGCAGCATAGTATTTGGAGACAGAGAGCTCCTGTTGGGTAGTGGCATTAGCCTTCTTTCTAATCTCATAGACCTGTGCATCATTCCCCGTGCGACCATAAGTCTCTTTGGCACCATTCCGGATAGTATGGGCAAGTGTCCGAGAGAAGAAAATTGTCCGAGATATCCCCTTGCATAGAATGGATCAAGTAGGACATCACCATCGCATCATTCAATAACCACTTGTTGAGCTGAGAACCCTCTTCCACTGGTTTAGTTGTTGTCCCAAGAAGATGGCGTGAGGCGAGGCACGCCGCCATCACAAATAGGTAGACCGAGACCACTTCGGTAGTTGGAGCCATCAAGTTTGATTGGGGCAGCAAGGGGAAGAAAATCAGTCCGGGCTGGCCATCAATGCCGAAGAGGCCAAGAAGAATCTGAACCAGTCATTGCAGCAGTAACCAATCTTCAAGGAAGCAAAGAACAGCCAAAAATATCCAAAAATTCTGGAATCGACCCCCAATAGAAAAGGGTTGTATTGGAGCAAAAATCTCGAGATATGTAGGCTGGGAATGATGTCGAATGAAGGCAGCAAGGGTGCCAATCAGATGCAGCAGAACCAGCAGCCCAACCCCAAGATCGATTAATGTCGTGGTTTTGAAAAAACCCCGAGAAGAGAGATCGATAAAGGGCAGGGTCTTCAACCAACTGATGAAGTGAATAGGGCTGAGAACAATATCAAATAAAGATCCCACAATAGAAGATGCAGCCAAACAGATGTAGAGGCCTGATCTCCAAAAAAATAGGAATCTTCAAATTGCAGACGGTGCTTCACTCCACTCGATCCAAAAAAGAGGCATAAAAAGGAGGTATATTGGGGCAGCAGCTAGATCATTACGATCACCTCAGTAGTGCTGCCCTAATGGGAGAAGAAGAACCAAAAGAAAGGAAGAAAGAAGAAGGGAAGAAGCTCGATGGAGGGAAGGAGAAAAAATCGAAGGGAGGGAGGTGGGTTTTGAGAACCTAGATCAGAGTGTATTTGGCTCTGATGCCATGTTAACAAAACAGGAATTACGTGAATGGCTTGAATGATCAATGAGATCAGTCAAGCTCTCTATTTATAATAATAATAATAAAAGAGATTACAAAGGAAAACACTGTTCACGATACTATTCACGATACTGTTCACGTGAACAGTGTCACAGCCCAAATTACAATCCTACCCTTGTTCAAAAGTACATAAATAAAGCATAAATAAAAAACCCAAAATACCCTTATAATATCGGGTAACACATCACAACAACTCTATTACATATTCCTTCCTGTATAAAAAAAGATGAAGCATCTTACTCAAATTTCTTTCCTCAAACTTCTTAAAGTACTCTATTACATATTCCTTCCTATATAAAACAAGATAGTTTACCAACTTCATGAGTAATTCCACCACATCCCTCCACTCTCCCCCCACCCCCCAAGCCCCCCACCCCCACCAAAAATAAATGTGTCAATTTATGGAACGTTCACATAGGACAGCAAGGAATAGTCCCACTAAAGTATGCTCCCATGTTTTCCTGCCTGCCATACCAGTATACTCCAAAGTACATGATGTAGATCGAAGCATGAAGAAGACAGACAGAATTCCAAAAAAAAATTACTGTTCACGTGAACAGTACCATGAGTTACTGTTCACATGACACTGTTCTCGCGAGCAGTGATTTGGGTTTGATATGGACTGCTGGTGTGAAGATTAGGTGTTGGATGCTGGTGGAATATTCTATTAGAAGCTGTTATTAATTTAGTTTCTATATTGTTAGTTATTTGTTTCTAAATTAGAGTTTTTATTTAGTTGCTTAGCTTTTATTTAGAAGTTTCTATTTTAGTTTCATTGCTTGTAATCCAAGTCTCAGCCTTATAAGAGACTTTCTATTTTATTGCTTCTATTTTTATAATTTCCAATTTTTTTCTAATTTTTGCAACTTGAGGAGCAAGTCATTGCTACCTATTTATATGTAAGGCTTTTAGAAGCCAAATAGACGATTTAATGAAGTTGATTATTATTGCTTTGAGCAAGTTTGTTAGAGTTATGTACTAAGGGTAGTTTGGGTACTACTCTAGTTTCTTACTTTCTTATATTGTATTTTTTGTTTTTGCCTTTTACCTCCCTAGGAAGGTGTATGTAATTTCCTTTATCTCATTAGTGAAGTACTATAGGTGTGGTGGAGACAATCTCTCCAACACACAATATTGCACCATATTCTCTTCTTCTCCTTCTTCTTCTTCCACCTTCCACCTTCCACCTTCCACCTTCATTTCTCTCCTTGTTCTCTTGCATCCCTTAACTTCCAACTTGGTATCAGAGCGCCCTCCGTTTCTGGTTTGAGAGTCGTCCTACAAGCTCTCCACCTCCTTTCCCTCTCTTTGGAACCCTAGGTTACAAAGGGGTTCCAAGGAAGAGGCTGATATGTGAAAATTTTGAAGAAATCATGCCATATCTCTACATGAAGCCTATGGAAGCACTAAGATAGGTCTTCATGTGAAGACTTGGCTGTTTGAAGCCCAAATCAATGAAAGAAAACCCAGAATACGGTTCCGTGAACAGTAAACCGAGAAATTACTGTTCCTTTTTCTGAAACAGCCCGTGTTCTCCCTCATCTTGGCTTTGTTGAAGCTTGGACCTAGCCCATTGGAGTCTCCCTAGGGTCCCCTTTCAAGCCCCCAAAACATTGGTTGCAAAGGAGGAAAACCCAAGGTCTGCAACTCACTTTTTATGCTGCTGCTACAGTAACTCCGCCAGTTCTGGGAAGTTTTTCTTGTTTCTCCTTCATCCAAGGTCAGTTGGAGATGAAATCAGGTCCTGTGGAGTCGCCTTGGAGTTTACTTTCAAGCCTATATAGGCTCAACTGGTGACATCTAGCCCTTTTTCTCGGCAACTCCAAACTGTGATGCTCTATAATGCTGCCAGTTGTTGAAATAATGATTATGTTGAAATTATTTATCCACCCATGTCCCCCTTTGGATAGTCCGCGGTGTTAGAGCTCCTGTATGATATACATATTGTTTCCTCCCTTTCCTACAAGGTCGGCCTTTTAGAGGAAGCGGTTTCTACATGGTATCAGAGCAGGCAGGGATCACGGTATCGAGTCCCTCTGGGCACGGGCAGGTGTTGAAATTATTTATTCACCCGTGTCCCCCTTTGGATAGTCCGCCGTGTTAGAGCTCCTGTATGATATACATATTGTTTCCTCCCTTTCCTACAAGGTCGGCATTTTGAAGGAAGCGGTTTCTACAGATTGTTTTTTGATATACTACTGTATTGAACCTATTTTAGGGGTTTTATTTGCTGAGTTATATTGTTTCAAGATTATGGGTTGTTTTATAATGGATAGAAGGTGCTACCGGTGAAGTAGGGAGCTACCAATCTAGCTAGTATGTGATACTTTCAGCTGCTTGGTGTTGGTGAGATGTGTTGTTTGAGTCTCTCATGTTGTTGTATGATGCCATTACACCTTGAAGCATATGGTGGAATTGGATATTGTTGAAGTATTAGCTTAGTTTGCTACTTGGACTGCAATTACTAGTGTTTGAAAATTTCTTTTTGGGTTGAGAATATACTCCCCATTGGATTTGGGTATCATCCCCTTTGTTTGTGCATTCCTACATTATGTCAGCTATTGTAGGAAATAAGTTCAACTGTGACCATTGTGGGAAATCTGGACACACGAGAGATAGATGTTGGATACTTTATGGTTGTCCCCCTGGTATGCACGGCAGCAGGAGAGGGGGAGCCAAAGCATGCTTCTTGGTGACTGAAGTTGCACCTATGGGATCTCCATATGGACTACAGACAGACACCACATCCCTCACTCAGGATGATATTGCAGCATTTCGCAGGGTTTTGTCATATCTGGATAGCCCTAATTCTACACCTGTAGTGCTAGACTCTTCAGCTTTCACTTTACAGGCCTCTACATCTAGCCCTTCCAGTACCTCTGCGTGGGTTATTGACTCTGGAGCCATTGACCATATGACCGGCATATCCCAGTGTTATGACTCCTACTCTATCTGCTCTGGTAAGGAAAAGGTTAGAGTTGTTGATGGTTCCCTTTCATTTATTTCTGGCAAAAGTAATGTTCGTGTCACTTCTTCTATCTCCCTTGACTCTGTTCTTCATGTTCCTTAGTTTCATACTAACCCCTTATCTGTGAGCCACCTAACCAAATCCTTGAATTGTTCTGTCATTTTTTTCCATCACACTGTGTTTTTCAGGATTTGGTGACAAAGAGGGTAATTGGCAAAGGACGTGAGGAAAAGGGACTTTACCTTCTTGATCAAGGAACATCCTCTCCACCTACTTCTCAATCCTACGCATGCAGGCGTAATGACAACAATATTGTTGATTCTGTGATGTTGTGGCATCAACATTTAGGTGAACCTTTTTTTGGTGTTTTGAGGACAAAATTACCCCACTTGTTTTCTTCCATTCCTTCTTCCCATATGTTTCAGTGTGAACCCTGCTTGTTTTCTAAACATTGTTGTTCTCCATATCCTTATCAGGGTAATAGATCCACTGTTCCTTTCCATATTGTGCAATCTGATGTTTGGGGGCCTTCCCCCACTACTTCTTTGTTTGGCTATTGCTATTTTGTTTCCTTTGTTGATGACTATTCCTAGTTAACTTGGACCTTTTTTATGAAACAAAAAAGTGAGGTCTATGATGCCTTTAAAAATTTTTATGAGCTCATTTATACCTAGTTTCATACTTGTATTCAAACAGTTCGTTCTGATAAAGGGAGGAGTATATGTATAGGGAGCTTCAACAGTTTTTTACTGATCATGGCATTATCCATCAAGTTGCTTATGTTGACACCCCTCAACAGAATGGGGTGGCTGAAAGAAAAAATCGTCATTTGTTGGAAGTCACTAGGAGTCTCCTATTTGGCATGCATGTTCCCAAAACCTTTTGGTCTGAAGCCCTTCTTACCATTACCTTTTTAATCAATCACATGCCCACTAAACTCCTTGCCTCCAAATCTCTTTCAGACTTGTTGTCTCCTCAGACTTCTGCTTTCTCTCTTCCTCCCAAGGTGTTTAGGTATGTCTGTTATGTCCATGTCAATAAATGTGCCCAGACTAAGCTTGACCCCAAGGCACTCATATGTATTTTTCTTGGATATTCCTCCTCTACCAATGGGTATAAATGCTATCATCCATCTTCCTGAAGGCGCCTTCTCTCCAAAGATTTGTTACCTTCTTTGAATCTATACCTTTCTTTACTCCTTCTCAACATCCTCTTCAGGGGGAGAATAGTAGAAATGATGAGGTTGTTTCTATCCCATTCCTCCCACCTTTGCCTACTTCTCCATTTCTGTTTGATATTGAGAAACACAAAGAAGGGGTTGATGTTGATACTGATACCCATTCAGGTGTTGATGCTAGCAATGAAAATGAGGTTGTTGTGGAAAGTGGCTCTAGTAATAAGAATAATTACCACATTCAACACAAAAAGGGTGAATGCTTGAAGAGTAAAGGAAAGAAGACTTGCCAAGAGCCCTCTTTGGATCCACATCCTGAGATACATCCTCCCCAGTCAGGTAATATTCTTTCTCTTCCTTCTGATTTAGACCTTCCTATTGCTACTAAAAAAGGAAAGAGAGCTTGCACGAACCCTGTAGCCCAGTTTGTCTCCTATGATGCTCTCTCTCCTACAGGTGTTGCCTTCACTGCTACCCTCTCTTCTATTTCCATTCCAAAAAATGTCACTAAGGCCATGTCTAACCCAAAGTGGAAGCAAGCCATGTCTGAGGAAATGATGGCCCTTGAGAAGAACTGTACTTGGAAACTGGTTAATCTTCTCAGAGGGAGGGTTCCAGTTGGATGCAAATGGCTCTACACAGTCAAGTACCAATCAGATGGTATAGTTGAGAGATACAAGGCCCTGTTGGTGGCTAAAGGCTACAGTCAGGTGTACGGGATTGATTATCAGGAGACATTTGCTCCTGTAGCGAAGCAGAAATCAATAAGAGTTCTTTTATCTTTGGCGGCTAATGAAGATTGGCCATTGTATCAGTTGGATATGAAGAACGCTTTCCTCCATGGTGACCTAGAAGAGGAAGTGTACATGCAGACTCCACCTGGCTTTAAGTATCCCTCAGTTGAAGGGAAAGTGTGCTTGCTCAAGAAGGCACTATATGGTCTCAAGCAGTCCCCGAAGGCTTGGTTTGAGAGGTTTAGACAAGTCATTTTGAAGAATGGTTATTCCTAGAGCCAAGCTGACCACACTTTATTTACCCGGCGAGGTAATGGTACCATTACAGCCCTTGTTGTCTATGTTGACGACATTGTAGTGACTGGAGATGACAGGGCTGAGATAGCTAGGCTGAAGACCTACTTGGCTCAACAGTTTGAGATTAAAGATTTGGGTCTCTTAAAGTACTTCTTGGGGATTGAAGTGTCAAGATCTAAGAAGGGAATAAATATATGTCAGAGGAAGTTTATCCTAGACTGGTTGAAAGAGACAAGGATGTTGGGCTGCAAACCAGCAAACTCTCCTATTGATCAGAATCATGAGCTAGGAGAAGACTGTGGACCTTCCCTTGTTGATGCCGGGAAATACTAGAGGCTTATAGGGAAGTTGATTTATCTATCTTTGACTTGCCCAGATATCACCTATGCAGTTGGGGTGATGAGTCAGTTTATGCATGCCCCCAAGAGTGGGTACTTGGATGTTGTTTACCGGATCCTCAAGTACTTGAAGTCCTCTCCAGGAAAAGGTCTCCTATATGCCAAGTACAACCATTTGAGAATTGAAGGCTACACTAATGTTGATTGGGCTGGTTTAGTTTCTGACAGGCGATCTACATCGGGCTATTGTACTTTTGTGGGTGGTAATATGGTCACATGGAGAAGTAAAAAGCAACCAGTTGTGGCTGGATCAAGTGCAAAAGCAGAATTTAGAGTTATGGCTCATAGAGTATATGAACTCCTATGGTTGAGATAACCGGTCCAAGAGTTGGGATTTGATACTGAGGTACCTATGAGACTCTATTGTGATAACAAGGCTGCCATTAGCATAACTCACAACCCTGTGCAACATGACAGAACAAACCACATTGAAGTGGACTGACATTTCATCAAGGTGAAGATTGACTCTGGCCACATTTGTACTCCCTTTGTTAAGACAGGCAATCAATTAGCTAACATCTTTACCAAGGGGCTCATCCCTCATCAATTTAGTACCCTATTATGCAAGCTGGGAATGTATGACATTTTTTCTCCAGCTTGAGGGGGAGTGTCAGAGTTATGTAATAAGACTAGTTTGGGTACTAGTCTAGTTTCTTACTTTCTTATATTTTATTCTCTGTTTTTGCCTTTTACCTCCCTAGGGAGGTATATATAATTTCCTTTATCTCATTAGTGAAGTAATATAGGTGTGGTGGAGACAATCTCTCCAACACACAACATTGCACCATATTCTCTTCTTCTCCTTCTTCTTCAACCTTCCACCTTCCACCTTCCACCTTCCACCTTCATTTCTCTCCCTGTTCTCTTGCATCCCTTAACTTCCAACTGTTTTCTCTTGTCCATGTGTGTGACATGAAGGGCTGGGAGGCCTGGCTGAGAGAGCTGAATCTCCTTATCCCATTCCCCTTCTTCTCTTATTCGATTCCCTACTGTTCCTGCTGTTGTGTGACTGCAATCAAGTGTTGCTACCTGCTACTACATCTATGAAGACCCAGAGAGCATCCTAAACAACAACTGAATCTACTGTTGCTGTACAGAGGCAAAGAAGACCACTTTCCACACTTGTGGCTGCATCAGTTCCTTATTCACTGCTGCTGATTTGAAGATCTTGATCTCAGCACTCTTCCTCCCAATCAGAGTGATACTTGGAGGACTGCTTCAAGCCCCTAAGGAACCCACTAGACCTCAATCTTGAACCCTGCTGCTGTTCCTTTCACTGTATCGATCTTGCTAGCTGCTGCAATTGATCTCCCACTGGTTTCTCTGGTTCGATGCCGACTTTTGCATTAATCCATAAATACACAATTTAGACCTTCTTAATAACCAAAAGGCAAAGTCTTTGTTGGAGATGTTCTGGCATCACTTTTCTTTCTTTATTTTAATCAATGTGATTTTTACAGGAGAAAGGAATAAAGATCACAGAAGCCTAGGAGCCTCAAAGAGAAGGCACAAAGAGGAATACTGCCCCGAGAACCATCCTTGACTGAGCCACACCTTTCCTAGCTAATGCTGAATCATCTGCCACATAAACCATCAATCTTGGCCCCCATTGGGATAATATATTTTAGGACCATAAAAAAGAGAATAAACTTCACAAGGTGAGGGAACCTACTGACGGTTTCAGAAACAACCAACGAGAGTAGCTGAACACCTTTAATAATTATATTGGCATGCCTGGCCCAAATAGAAAAATCCAATCCTACTTCTAGTGATAAAACTTCAGCCACAGCCAATTTACCTTCACCTATTGGACCAGAATAGGCAAGAGATACCTTCCAGAACTATCTTGAATCATGCTACCAACTCCAAAAAGAACATCGTTCCCAAATGAACTGAATTTCTGTCAAAACTCAACATTGCAATACCATCAGGATTCAGGAGGATCCCACAACCTGGTCAAATATGGTCCAAGAAGAAATCACATAAGACTGAAAAGATAGCTGCATGGAACATCTTTAAAGAGAGGATCCACCTATCGCAATGCCCCTGCATCGCTTCCACTAACATGTATAATATAAGAGCATCTTTCCTTCTTTTAACAAACTTCGAACTCCTTGTCATCAGACCTCACTCTGGATTCAGCAACCATGTCCTTCCTGGAGAAAGCAGCCCATGGCTAACCCACCCAGCAGATCCTACCATAGATACATGTCTTCGGTTGATTATTACTTTTCAAGATTACACGTTAAGAGTTCAAGGTTCCCAACACATTTGCCCAGACATGAACTGAAACCTGGATATTTTGATCATCCATTAAACTCCCACCTTGAGAAAACCAATGTATGGGTGCAGATTTCAGAATTCAACACCAACACAAGGTATCACACTCAGCAAAGCCCCAAAAAAGGAGTCAAAGACTCAAGGGTATATAGAAGTTTTCTCTAAATGTTTCAAAATTCATTTCATATATTTCTATAAATAATTCTATTTGTGTTATGGAAAGACCAATATATTTACATGACTACTTTATAATTATTCTCTTTAAATATTATATCTAGTTTAGCATGGTCTATAATTACAAATGAGTACTCTCAAAACATGTATGTACACATATAAGAGTGTAATCATTATTTTATGTAAATATTTTTATGTCGTAACACATTAGTGACACTAAAGTAGTTTTGGCAATAGTACTAGCTGCGGCTCCATGCCATGTTGGTGTGAGAATCTGCCCCCGCAAGCATCAGACTGGGTATTTTGATGACATGTAGTTTTCCCACATTTTAGTACCCCTCCATATCTAAACCAATAATTAAGAAATCAAAGTCCATTTAAACTCACCTTATGTCTTACACTGGAGCAAATCACAAAGAGGAAAATAAGAAAGACGAAATGACATACACAATTGAGAATGGAATAAAGGGAAGGTTGCCAGAATACCTGTAATCCTCCATACATCATGTGCACATGGGAATCAAAGAACCCTGGAACCACAACCTTCCCCTTAAGATCTAATTCTTTAGTCCCATCAAATATAAAGTCCTGCATTCACATGAACAATGCACATGAAAATTAACCTATGTTAGGAATTAGAGACTGTAAACTTGCACTAGTACAAAAATAAGATAAATAGGTGATTTGTGATATGCAGACCCTTCAGTTTACTCAAAAGTACCCATGTCATATACAGCATGACATGGATATACTGTGGATGCGTGTTCAGCTTCAAATCTTTTTTTTTTTTCTTCCAAAATGTTTTTGGATTGGATGCAAGCCCATTATTCGGACATTTAACAAACATATAGACTATGGAGGCACAGAGACATCAATATTATATATCTGGATTTTCAGCATAAATATTATATATGGAATTCTCACTGTCATTTATAAGTTCATAAATACACACTATCATCGCTAAATGTTCTCATTCTTAGATACATGTAAAGAACACAAGTAATCTATTAATTAACTTGCTTACATAGAATGTTTATAATTGCTAGTATGCCCATGTCCTAGACGTAATTAGAAAATTAGTGTAAGCCAAGCCTCAGTGTCCAATGATTTAACGGTTAGATCAGATTCCTAGACACACATCCACACTTGATATCAGCACTAATACCCATGTGACAAAGAGGGTGATCAAATAATGATGCATAATCTGTCTACAAAGAATATTAAAGTGGGAAGCCTGAGAATATCTTTGATTTTCAACAAGAGAGTTAATACAATAAATTAAGCAAACACAATGTGGACAGATTCAAATAAGCAAAAATCATTTGCTCAAGGATGATATTCCACTAAAGGAAGTTGTTGAGGATGGACACTTCCATGTGTCCAAAAACAGAGTATTGATTCACCATGTATCGATGTATTTCCCCCACTGTTCTATTTACTTGTACTTCATCCTTTAACTAAGTTCTGAAAACATAAGAACTGTCTAACATGGCACTGCAACCATGCTTGCTCCTTCCTCATCTAATAACCGCCTATCACGCGATTTCCTGTTTTCTTCTCACCCAAACAGTCCTGAACCTCAGCTTCATTGCATCACATTTAAGTTTATGAAGCAAAAAATAACTAATAATCGAACAAATTATGTCCATTTCAGCATTTCTTTCCTTTTGCTTTCAGTATCATACCCTCTTTCAGCGACTATACAAAAGATTCCATAGCAAGCGGTTAATGATGGAAGTTTGAAACATAAGATAACCTGAAGAGAGGAGTAGTTGCCAACACGAAGAATCCTTCCATGCCGAATGGCCATGGCTTCAGCAAAGGGGAGAGAGGAATCACTGGTGTATATTGTCCCGTTCTTCACCACCAAATCCGCAACCACCGGGGAATTCACAGCAGACCACCCTACAAGATATTTTTCCAAAAAAAAATCAGCGTAAACAACTTTGGATCGCTTCGCTTTAGCAGGAAAATTCAGTTCAAGGAGGAACCGTGATTTTACATTTGGTGTCCAAAATTGGAAGCCATACGATTGCCAGTACCAAAGCGATAAACCCAGAAACCAAGACAAGGAGATTCATGGCCATGAAACACCTCTCCCCTAATACTTCTTATACTGAGCCAAATTGTCGTTCAGTAAAGATTCCTTCTCGGAGTCGAAGGGAACTGTCTCAACTGTCACCTTGTAGTCTTCCGCATGGACCATGAGGTGTCTTACCAAAATGCAGAATCTTGATAAACGTCACGAGGTTAGTGAATTGCTGTTATTGTCACTATTGCCACATTAGCAAACATTGGTAGATCCATGTGATAGAAAATGATCGGTCATTTCATTCATCAGAGAGGCTCACCTGATTCCCAGATTTTTCAAGAGATGTATAATAGATTAATAGCTGCAGATTAATGGATTTGGAGGCTAAGGGCTGAGTTTCACATGGAACAACCGAAATGGACCCTTCTGTTGTGGCCGAAAACTATCTCTACAATGTCACAACGTGCAGATGGTTGTTGATCTACAAGACTCACAGAAAGAACACCAAAGGTGGCCGGAGCGGACTCTCTGATGCTTAAGTTAGTTCTCTGGCAGTAGTTAAAAGTAGCAGAGTAAAATCACACAGCTTCGACTGCGATCCCTACATGTTCGATTGTGGCCTTATTTATACCTGTTGCATTGTGAATTAAGGCGGTGGGTTGAGTCCTTTGGTACATCGTCTCCTTCTGGTAAATAGTTTCCATGTGGGAGACGGAATATACATGGAGAGTCCTTATATGAGAAGTTTCCATACTTGGTGGCCTTAAGGAGATTCCCCTACCCATTTAGGAGTTCAATCCCGATACAATAGGTCCTCTTTGGTCGTTTGGGAAGAATGGTTCTAGTTTCCTACTAGGAGTGGAATACAGATGGTAAGTGTCTGATTTAGGGTAGGTATCTGCATGGGAAGTCATGATAAGGCACGATAATCCAGCTCATCAATACGGTCCGAGATCCACGCTAGCCATGTGTCGCATCTTAAGTACGTAGTTGACACACTTTACTTGTATCACCCTCTAATATCCAGATCAGATTAGATTGTGCCCTGTCCAATCAAGCTTGGAGGAGGAGTTTTGAGGATGTTGTAGTTTTTGTGCACTCTGTTGTTGGGTCGGACCATAATCCAATTTTGGTTGATTCAACAAGACCCAAACTGAGAGGGTCTAACCTTTTCTACTTTGAGACCATGTGGTTTCGCCATCCTCAATGTAAGAGCACTACAATGCGAGCTTGGAGTATTCCTTCCCATGGGTTTGTGGCATCTCAATTATATCAAAAGATGGGGAGTTGTCAAAAGGTTTTTGAAAAATGGAATTTGAAAGTTCCGGACCATGTTCAAACCAATATTTGGAATTTGAAATAGTAATTGGAGCATCCTTAGAGTAAACAATTTGTCTTTTCCCAAATGCGTTAACAATGTAACCAACCTCTTGACGGAAGAATTGGCAAAGGAGTAAGAGATGTGGCATCAAAGTCTCGAGTTGATTGGTTAAAAAGTGGAGATCTCTAATATTAGGTTCTCTCATGCCTCCACTATTCAGCGTCGCCATTTAAATAAAATCCTCAAGTTCAAGCTTCCCTCTGGGGAATGGACTAAATAAAAAACGGAGGTGTATCAAATTCAACAAGATTATTGCAGTGACATTTTCACATCTGAACCCATCAATTCAGATGTTATGCAGCAGGTCCTTGGTAGTGCTAATTATCTTAATGATTTATTATGTCTTCCTCCATCTATTGATGATGTTCGGAAGTCCCTATCGATATAGGTCCTTTGAAATCTCCTAGTCCATATAGGCTCCCACCAGAATTTTATCAGAAATTTTGGGATTTTACTAACGCTAACCTTCTCGACTTTGTGTCTGAATTTTTTAGAACAGGTTATCTACCTAAAGATCTGAATAGCACATTGATTTGTCTTATTCCGAAGATTTTCACCCTAGAAACTATTGATCATAACTTTCGTCCTATTAGCATATACGGCGTTGCATTCAAGTTATCATGAAAAAACTTGTTGATCACCTACATGGACCTCTTAGCCATATCATATCTCCAAATCAATTGTCCTTCGCCCCTTCAAGGCTGATCTCGGACGATATATTCATGGCTCATGAGTCGTTCGACTACATCAAGAAGAAGAAGAAAAAAGTTCACAAGAAGTTTCTTGTACTGAAACTAGATATAAAGAAGGCCTATGATCGATTAGAGTGAATTTTTATCAATAAGATGCTTTTTAAATTGGGTTTTCACCTCCCACTGGGTTTCTATGGTCATAGTTTGTATCAAATTGGCCTACTACAATCTCCTTATGAATGGAGCGGTATGAAGTTCTATCTCCCTATCTGGTGGCATACGTCAAGGAGATCCATTATCTCCTGTTATCTTCGTTCTATGCTCCCAAGCCTTGAGCTCTCTAATTTCTCAAGTGAAGGAGATGAATCTTGTGAAAGGTATTAAGGTCCGAAATAGAACCCCCTATTTCCCACTTGTTCGCTGATGAATTACTTTTCAGAGAAGAAGTTGAAGGAAATTTTCCATCTAAAGGCATGTTTAGGTCTTTATTGTAGAGCAAGTGGTCAAGCCATCAATCTAAAAAATCTAGTTTGACTTTAAACCATAATAAATAAGTTTAAATGGTGGTTCTCCAGAATTCTAAAAGTTCCATATGGGGTTGGGCCCTCCCAAGTATCTCGACCTCCTAACGGAGTTTGGGACTTCTAATGCTCAAGTAATCAAAGACATCAATGACAAAGTCTCTGACACATTTCAGAATTGGAAACACCATCTTCTTTCACATGTTGGTCAATAAATGATGCTCAAATCAGTTGCATTCTCAATATCGAATTAAGCAAGCTCCCTTTTAGGCTTCCAAAGTCTATTTAGACTCACCTCTGGAAGATGGCTGCAAAATTCTTTTGGTGTAAATCAGATATACAATGAAATATCCATTGGATCTCATGGGTTAGGCTCTGTTGCTCGAAGGGGAAAGGGGGATTGAAATTCAAAGATTCGGCTCATCAGAACTCAACTTTACTATCAAAAGTTACATGGTACCTATGGAGTCAACCAAACTCGATGTGAGTCACATTTATCAAAGCTATCTATTATCCACACTCCAATTTTATAGATGTTTCTTAAGGCCATCAACCCTCTCGCGCTTGACAAAATATATATTTAAAATGAGAGTTTTGTTTGCTACACTCTTATGGAAGATTGAAAGAGGAGATTTAGAATATGGGAGGACAACTGGGTTCCATCTTTGGCTAGTTTCAAGCTCCAATATCCCCAAACCTGAAGGTTGTAACCTTTCCACTGTTTTGGAACTCAATGATCATTCTAGACCCTACTAAACTCAATTTTCCATCCTTCTGATGCTTAGGCAGTTCTAAAAATCCAGCTTAGCTTATTTCCAAGGATTGACTCTCAGGTTTGGGGAGCTTCAAAGAACGGATTTTCTGGGTGAAATCAACATACTACCTTCTCTATAACCAATCCGTCGAGAATTCATATCCTCGGGCATCATCATCTCACCACTCTTATTGGATCCAAGTACATGATATTGTTTGGAAATGTATATGGGCTTGTCAAATCCTTCCCAAAATTAAGAACTTTATGTGGAGAGTTTGTGCTCAAGGATTGGCCTCGAGGAAACCTTAAACACCGTCAAGTTTTGATTGATCTTTCATGCCCATGCCATGGAGCTCCTTCTGAATCTGTTGGCCATATCCTTCTAGACTATTCATTTGCTTGTGCTGTTTGGTTTGTTACTTCATTGTCATATACAGTCTCACATATAGAGAAGCCGCAATTCCATCGTTGGATTAAAGACTGGGACTCTATTTATACAGGTAATAAAACCAGCAACAAAGAAATGATTGGCTGGGCATCATTTATCCCTTGGTTCTTCTGGATTGCTCACAACAACTTCTTTTTTAGAAAATTAGAATTTGACCCCCTTGGAAGTCACTTTCGCTGCCCAAGCGGGCAGCCTACTTGGAGTTTCTACATGTACTACTATACCTTGAAGTCCACCTTCCAATCTTGTAGTACTTACTATTAATTGTGATGAATTGTATGGCTTCTGGTCCATCCAACATTAGAGAATCTAGGGAAATTATGATAACCATGACATTGCAATGAGGATTTGAGGAAGCATTGGATCGATACGTACAAAGTAATAGTCCCCATCTACAATTGGCTGGTTATATTTTCTCCATTGCATTGCTTTTGTTTTGAAGAAGACAACAAGTTGGTTTATGTTGTCTGTTCCATTGCATTGTTTTTGTTTACTATAGTATCCCTGAAGAATGACATTGAAAAACGTACAAGAGAAGTAAGAGTCCCAAAGTATGATTCAAATTTGTGATTAGGTTTTAGCATATTAATGATTTCTATTTATATCAGTAACAGGCTGAGGCTGAAGAATCTAGGATAAGGAAATGGAGTGGCTCAATGGAACCTATAAGGTTCTAATTAAATTCATTTTCTCACAAATTTGATAAAGAACGGTTTAATATATACAAAGTGTCCCTGAATTCTGGTTTAAGTAACTCTCACATTATTATTGTCTCGGAATTTCTGAGGTATATTGGAAATAACGAGAAAAAATTGCAGTGCAAGCTACTGATAAGAAACCGCTTTTGAGCTAACATAGTGATTATGAATTTAGTGCAATGTAGGGGGAATTGTTATGTGGAGGGAGAAATGATTATAAATTTGGGGCATTGTAGTAATTGGGTTTTAGGATTTTTTAAAGCTTGGTCAGAATCGGGAACCACAACCAGCTGCACTTAATGGCTTTGAAGACTATGACGTTACCAGGTGGTTCAAAGACGTAGCAGAGAACACAGGGTTATGTTCAGACCCCTACTCTTAAATGAGTTATCCAACAGAATTTGGATTCAGAATGCCTAAGGAGATGGCTGGGGGAGATGGAAATCCAAGACCTGGACCCAAATGTATTGGAGTCCCTTTACATCTCTTTGGTCCCTCTTGCTTGCCATGCCGATCCATAGTTAGTAAGTTCGGGTACAACAATAATACGGGAACGAACACATATGACAATAGTACTTTTTTTAAAAATCCGGTGCAGTAAAATGTGTATGGCAATGATACGAAACGTGTTTAATATGTGTTTTAATACAGTTGCATTGTAAAAGTATGGGAGTAAAAATATAGGTTTATCCTAGTAAAAATAAAGGAGCAAACTGGTTTTTTTGCAGCTAAATTCTAATCTTTCATGCCTTCATAAACACTTGAAAGTATGGTGAGAAGAATGAGCAGATAGGTGAGCACAGTGCCCTATTTTATGGGCAAGAGATCTCTACTTGGTCACATGGTCCCTACACAAGCATTTGGGCCAATAGGTGAGCACACCTGGGTATCTACCCAGGGGCAAAGGTGTCATCTCATGGTGCCCTGTGAGAGGTGTGAGAGGGCATAGGAAACACCACCAAGTAGAGATATTTTTCCCATATTTTATAGTATAATTTAAAACAGGGTCGGGTTGGGCCAAGTTGGGCTCAGTTCGAGGCCTCAAACTTGGCTCGACCCGACCCTAACTCAAGGTCAGAAATTTCCAGCCCTGACCCGCACTCAAGGCCAGGTATCTTAGCTCAGAACCTGTTTGAGCTCAAAGTGAGTTCGGGCCAACAGGGCCAAACTTGCATCCCTAATTTATGGGTGTGAATCTTATTGGATCGGTTAGAATCAGGTTCAGTTACGACTGATTTGGCCGATTCACTGATCCAATTCTTAATTCTTAAAACCTTGATGATAAATCTTAAGGGTGTTAAAGGATTCTATTAAGTTGGTTTAGCATGCTTAGGGGTAAAAATCGAAACCAAATCGTTCAACTAAACGGTTTTAAAAAATGAAACCTGAATCATTTACTAAAATGGTTTCGATTTAAATAGTGTTATTAGGTTTTTGTAATTTATTCAATAGGTTTTTCAACGGTTTTAAAAAAAACGAAACTTGAACGAGAGTCTTTGGGTTTCAGGTTTGGGGGTTTTCTCACCGGCTTTTGGGCTTTTAGGTTTTAGTTTCTTATTTTGTTTAATTAAAACTCATAAATATATATTAATATACGATTAATATGGTAATTAATACAGTGTTTCTTTAGAGTTGCGTACAAAATTATACTACCTGATAGAATACGGTAAGAGTCGGATTATTGATTCATACGGTCAGATACAACAATTAATACAACAATTAATATGCGAACTTACTAACTATGTGCCAATCTGAAGCCTTATGTCCAGAGAATTGCAGAAGGGGATTCTTCTCCAATACTCACTTAACAACCCATTACCACTCTGGCACTCTCTCCCTCAAGTAGCTATCTCTTTCTTCTTAATTGGGTTTTTAATCCCCTTCCCAAAAAGCACTGAATCGAGATTGAATTGGTCTCTGTTGATTCTAGTCTGCGCAAATCGGCCGAAATCGATCCCAAAGATCTGGAAACCTACCATATAAGGTTTTAGCCAATGAAATACCTATATAAGTGGTGAAATCGTCATATGGCGTAAAGTTGTTTGGTTCCCAAGTTGTATCCCTCGCTACAGCTTCACTGTATGGTGTACGCTCCACTGCTGCCTCCCAACACAAGTTTTTCTTATTAGCAGGCACATCCATGTGTCTCCTCGCTGCACCCTTTGTTGGAATGGGCATGAAGATGTGAACCACTTGTTCTTCAAATGCCCATTCTTAGTAAAGATCTGGTCATGACTCTTCAACCGTTGCTGGCCTGTCCACCATCAAATTCTCCCCTTTCATCTAGAATGGATTTGGGTTGATGTGGCTTTTGGTTGCTCCTCCTATTGTGACTGAGTAGGTAAACTGGCCTTTGGTGTTGCTATTCATTATATCTGGCTCGAGCGCAACCTTAGAAGATGGACCTCAAACTTCAGATCCTTTCATCAGATTTGGGAATCCATCTCATTTGACATCAAAAGCAGGCAATCAAGATCGAGTTCCTTTTCACTTTATTGACTCCTCCAGAAATGTACACATTGTTTCTTCTTGGAATATTCCCCTTTGAGGGCTGTACTTTTTCCCTTCGTGGGTTGTAATTTGTTTGTTTTCTTTTTTTTCTTTTGGTCCTTTTTTCCTTTGTTTTGGAGCTTTCTCTTTGTTTTCCCCTTTGTGGGGTTTCTCTTTTTGGTTAATGAATTTTTATTCAACCAAAAAAATACCTGTATCAAATCTCGGTCCGAATCAGGATTAAAGACGGATTTCAATCTGAATAAGCCTATTCACCCATCCAGTTCATGATTCTTAAAACCATGTTCCCAAGTGGATGAATCTTTGAGACACAGACAAATTGAAGAAAATGAAAAATGATGTTTAGCTTTCCTCTTACTCTCTCTCTCTCTCTCTCTCTTCAAATTAAGATTCCAAGGAAAACAGCAAAACGTAAGACTACTTTGCAGTCTTCTTTTTTCTTGGGAAAGACGAAAAAGTAGTAAAATTTTCTTTTCTTCTCCTTCAGTTTTCAAATGTTGCGTTAAAAGAATTTGTTCTCTTCTTCCTTCCTTCTCCCTTCTCATCTCTTTCATTTTTCTTTCTAATTTTCAATCTAGTTCACACGAAGTGTCTGTTTGTCCTTTGCAGTTCGGGAACCACAAAAGGAAGACAAAAGTATGTACCCTTCACTTGCCACAGCTTGCAGACTACGAAGTATGATTATTTCCTTCCTCATTATTCCTTTCCCCATAAATGCTTGATTTGCTTCACATCTCTTTGCTCCTTTTTACTCTGGTATTTATGGATTGTTCGATGTGATTACATTTTTTGGCGGAAAGATTGGCGTCCTAAAGCTGTAATTCGTGTGGCTACTACTGCTAATGGGGAATTCCTAAATGATAATATGTTACCAACTTCCACTTCAAATGCTATTTTGGATTGCAATGCACTCTCACACGATTCAAAATGGACTCCACCACCACAACAGTATATCAAAGTGAATTGTGATACTAGTTTTTGTCAAAGAGCAGCCAACGGTGGTCTTGGATTTATATTTCAAAATTCTACAAGGGCTTCTCTTCATGCTGTTTATATGCCATGTTGTTTTATATTGGTGCTTGTTGGTGGAGCCATGTCTATTCGTTCGACATTGTTAGAAGGTATTTCTGAAGGATATGAGCATTTGTTGGTGGAGACGAATCATAGAAATTTGGTGTCTTATCTCCAACGTGGGTTATGTTACACACCACTAGAAGTAAAACCTGTAGTGGATGATATTCTCCATTTGTCGTCCTATTTTACTTCTTGTTCGTTTACATATGTTCCAAGGGAGGTTTAATAGTATAGCTGACTCCCTAGCGAGGAAGGCACTGTTGGTAACGTGCACAACAGTTTGGCCAAATTCCGATCCATGGATCCAGGAGTTATGTTCAACTTCATCCATGTGTAATTCACATTGATCTTTATAAAGTTTCTAAATATTTCTACCAAAAAATTAATGAGTCAATACTACCCAATGGTATTTAATATATTTGCATCTACTTTTACCAGATGTGGGAGTGCTGTTATTTTTGTTTCATTGTCATTGGCTTATGAAACGTAATGGTGATCCACTATTTATTGATCACTTTTTTGAATAGTCTAATTAATTTACTGTTGGTCGTCACAGGATCTATCTAATAACAGAAGAAGGGAGGATCCTTGAATTTATTTACAACAACAATTAAGATAAAACAGAAGAAAACTCTTTAAACCTATCTCATACTAGGCTGGCCCAATCTAGCGCTCATACACTAGAATGGGCCCCATTAGGCACATAATAGATCACCATGCATCTGTAGCTATTGTCCTCGGTGGTTCTCTAGCTAACTTTCCCTCTAGCAATAGATAGCCCTTTCCAAGCGGCTCCACTATGCTCCAGGGGTTTTACCTGGCAGTAGGTAGCCATTTCTTGATGGTTTTCACTCTACTCCAGTTAGTCCTCTCCTAGGTAGCACTTTTCATGACTCAAATCCGTAACGGGGTGCCCAGCTCTGTTACCACATGTTAGGTACCTGACTGATACTCTGAAAGTTTCAGAGCTGATGGGACATGTTAAATCAAGCCCTTTAAACCTATCTCATACTAGGCTGGCCCAATCTAGCCCCCATACACTAGAGTGGGCCCCATTAGGCACATATCAAAAACCAAGTCTTTCACCTGCAAGCCCAAAGAAGTAATCTCAGGAGGAGGTTATAAACAATCCACTTACTGCCACATCCTTCTAGGCATTATTTACTTCAATCAAGTTGTTATTGGTGAAGCCTGATTTCGATCCAGAAAGTGGTTTAGAGAATCTTCGGAGGGTCGTTTCGGCTTCGAAACGAGCTCGGATGGCCTAAAAATGGGATAAATCATTGCCTAAAGCAGTGAGTTGTGTTGGGATCATCGAGACCTTCAAAACAATATGTATTTTGATATGTTATGTTTTGGTCTAACCCTGTCCGGTTTGGCAATTTTTGGGTCTAGGGGCATTTCGATACTTTTCGGGTTAGAACTTTTTTATAAAGTGTTCTTATCTCTTTGAGAGGTTAGAGAGTGAGATCTGAGGGTTTGTAACATTTCCAAAGATAGTGAAATTTGTTCTATTGCTTGGCATTTCCAGAGATAGTGAAATTTGTAACTATATTGAAAAAAAAAAACTGAGGCATTATTCAAGGGATTTACCTCTTTTTTTATTTTTATGATAACATAGCTTATATATAAAAAGAAAGAAAATTACATATTTTTGTACATATAAGGGGAAGTATCACACCACTTAACAATTATATTAGTGAAGTTTGCAGAGACTTTAGCAAACTCAAAAAAACTTGTTATAATGTTCCATGGGAATATGGGTTTAAATAACTAGGACTAAACATATCATAGAGTTTTTTGTTGCAACACCAAATTTCTTTTTAAGGTTATATTTTCTTGCTTTGCCCTCCTCCATCCTTGAAAGATTCCAAAAATCTCTACTTCCATGTCATCTTGGGTTGCCATTCTACCTGCATTTGTTATAATTCTTTGTCCATCTATCAAAAGGTAAAACGTCCACCTGGCTGTTCTAAGTTCGGGACCAAAAATTCCTGCGAGCACTAAACCAGGTAATTCCATTGTGATGTTAGCTGAGATTAAATCAAGAGATGGAAAGTGTGCTTTGTGATGAAAACATAGGTGAATCAGATGGTGGTGGTTGTAATTGCATATCAGAAATCCATCTAAGAACATTATGGATGACCAGCAAGGGGTCAGCCTTTAAATCACACATAATTGGTTTGTACAAAGCCTTTAAATCACACATAACTACTTTGTTTTGTACAAACCAAATATAATAACATGTAATTATAAATACTGAAAAAAACCAACTTAAAGATTGTTTGTTCATGACATTCGAGCCAATGAAAGATGCACACAGATGGGTGAAAGATGGAGCAGCAAGGTGCTCGGTTCTTAATCCAAGAGGGCCAGAAGCCCAAATTCGATTAGTCCAATCACAAGATAGAAAAAGATGCCAAATGTGTAAACTGCAACAATTATTGGAAGTTTTGTTAATTGGTTAATGAATTTTTCTACATGGGATTCATTTATCTGCATTTTTCAAATGTGAAACTGATATAAATTTTTCCATCAAAAACAAAAATTGATATGAATTTCAATGTGAACCAGGTCAATGCCGATATCTTACTGTGCTAAAAACACAACTTTTAGCTTTTTACAAGGTTACCATAATTGTATAAAGTCAAAACATGGAACAACCGTCGATCTAGGGCTTGCCCTGGTGGTTCGCTACTCCCTTGGGAGAACTGCGTCAGGCACTTGATCGGTGGTTCAAGTCTCCTTAGTGACACCTAGTCCACATTTAATTGCTTTCCAAGAAGTGGAGCCTTTGGGTACCATATTTGACCCCTTGTGGGTCCCCTCCTTGTGGGGTCCTGTTGAGGTTGATAGCCGTTGGGCCCTTAAATTGCACCACAAAAAAAACATGGAACAACCCATTTTTGTATCTCTCTCTCTCACCATATTTCTTTCACAAACATGCAAAAAAACGTACATTCTTATCCATACGTCCATTTACACGTGCAGATTTACTAGTTTAATGCACCAAGGTTTAAAAACTCATCATCGCGTACCGGTTGATCTCCTTCGATTATGATTTGATTTGTTTAAGAATCATTGGACGGGTTGAGGCTCGAACACATAGAATCAAGGGTAATTGAAATCAGCCCAAATCACATCTATAAATTTTGATCCGAATTTTTTAAACCATGTAGTGCATACCCATGTGTACCTTTGGGATATCTACCTCCTTCATATGTGGGAATAAGTCGATTCCATCAATTCCAATCATAACTGAGTTGCTTAAGTAATTTCTTGGTCACAAAACCATTTTAGGTCTACAAAGAATTTACTATAAGATCAGGATTCTCTCTATGTCTCTCACATAATATTGAAGTTTATCTAACTTTGTTAACTATGGAGCCCATCCTTTGACGAGGAAAAAATACCAAAAACAGTTCTGATTTAAACCATTTGGGTAATTATAAGATCAGGAACCCTTATTACATATGGATATCATTTATATAATTAATTATCTTCCACCGCAATTCTGAATATTGATTTAATTGTGGGATAAGTGATCATGGTATTGCAAAGTGTAGATTCTTGGGGTTAGTGTGGAATACCGGGGGGTATTCTAGTCTCACGTCCCTAGGTATAGGGAGCGGGGTGAGACATTGGCACTCACCGTGAAAAATGAATTATAATAAGGGCTATGAACAATGGTAAGTCATCATTTCCTTCAAAAATTGAGTCAATGTAATTGCTGATGAAGCTGAAACTTTTTCATTCCGTTTGAGTTAATTATGATTTTAATCTTAGTAATTTTTTATACCAACTGCAATTAAATGGGCCATTAGTGAATCATTATAGTCTTTTTTTTTTAGGTTTTCGTGTTGCTAGTATCATATTCCTTGGCACTTCAACTATGGCCTAAGTAAGAAATCTAAATGTTTCATATTGTTTTGAACACGAATATCTAGATTTCAATTAATTACCAATTGGGAAGAGAAGTTGATTCTTCCAATTTTTTCCCTTTTGCCATTGTATTTATTTCTTTCTCTTCTTATTCTTCTTTTAAAGCTCTAAATGGATAGAAATCCTTTGGAAAATCTGACTAGAGATACCCATTGGATGTTGTTGAGTAAAAATAATCGAAGGACATTTTGGTCAATGATGTTAGAAAGGTAGAATTGACATTCTGTTTAATGTGGTGCAGGGGACCATCCTAGAATATGCAATCTTGAGGGTCCAAGCTCCTATAAACAAGGGTGTTTTCTATTATTCCAATCGTGCGGAAAATGTATTCAGCTAATAGTTTGAGACATCATCTCTTTACAAAGTTAAATGAAGCTCATGTTGCTAGGCTTAGTGATACGGAATATATAAGAAGTTTCTTTTCATCTCATGACATGAGAAAGCACTTTTTATTTTATTTTATTTTTAATGCTAGGGCTATCTCCCATGGACGTTGAGAAGCTAGAAAACTGAAAGTGCAAAAACTAATTGAAGGTAGCTAGTACATTGGTTACAACAAGAAGAATTCCAATAATGACAATGAGAAATTTTTCCCCTCTTGGTTGATATCAAGCAGTAATCTAGAATATTACATGAGCATGTTTTAAGTATGTGCCATGAGGAATTAACTGGGAGGCTCAGGGCATTATATTTTGACTACAACAATACTTGTGAACGGAGTGGAGTGCCTGTTGTAGACTTGTGAAGGGAGTGTCTATTGTAGTTATAGTTTGTCAAGTGTATTTGTTTTTTATGTCCTATGAGGCAACTATTGTAATACAAGTTTAATGTATGTAATGTATTCTTGTTTTTGCAATGAAACTAATCTATACATAAAAAGAAATATATCCATCAAGTTTCTTCATGTACTGTTTGTAGGACATTTTTCCTCACTTTGAGGAAAGGGGAGAAAAGAAAAGGAAATACTATAGATATTTTTACTCACAATTGTTTTCATCTCAAATACGGGTAAAAGATGTGGGTGTTGGCCTTCACGGGCCGTCGTATGATAGCGGCTGGTCTTCCGTTATCTAACAACAGAAACTAAAATCATATCAGAATCATACCACAACGGAAGATCTAAAATCATTATACATTCACAAAATTGATTTAAAATTACTTTCTAAACTTCTTCATTCATATGTTATTTACAATCAAAGCTATTGTGTCTAACTCATCATACTTTCTTTTACATTTCTACAATCATCATTTCAATTACATCATAAGTAATTTCTTTCAAATTTACATTTACCACAAAATCTCTAACAAAAGTCTCCTAGTATCTCTATCTCACGTTCTCCTACTCAGGGGTCTTCCACCTAGGGATGTAAATGGATCAAATTCGGTCAGATAGTGGCATTATCATATTCGTATCCAATTATATTCGGACGGATTTGGATAATATCCTATCGATTTTCGGATGGATTCGGATAATTTTTGGATAGTGATTTTTTGAATACAGGTTCTCCTAAATGGATATGAATACGGATCGAATACGATTTTTTCGACTATCCGTTGACATATTTACCATTTTTATGATGAGGGTTAGGGTTGAGACTTGAGAGTTTTGTAACTACCCTTTCTTCTACTCTTCTTAGTCTTTTATTCTCTTACGTTTTTTACTTTTGATTTTTTAATAGATATGTAATTCCATGTATCTCATTGCGTAAAATAATATATATAAACCAATAGCAAATCTAGAAAAAGAACCACATTATCTTAACTTATAAATTTATAAAAATAAGATAACAAAATCCAATAAGGTAACTTAAAAGGATAGACAAACACAGAGTTATATTTCATATATTTTATTACCGTCAGACTGCTAAACAAATCGGATAATAATCGGTCGGATAGGAGGATTATCATATTCATATCCGATTAGTTTCGGATGGATTCAGATTCTCTTAAACGGATACGAACGTGGATCGAATACGGATTTACGAATATCCATTTACATCCCTAGCTACTTTCACCCCTCCCTCTAGCCCTGCTCGTACACTCTACACAATGGCACTCTATATGTACATGCTCTGAAAAATAATCAATAAAGGAGGGGTGAGCTCAACTAGCCCAGTAAGAAAGAACAATATCATATTAAACAACTAAATCCAAACACATACACTTGATAAATCAAACTATAAAGATGCTTATTTCCAAGGATTGACTCTCAAGTTTGGGGAGCTTCAAGAATGGATTTTTCTCGGTGAAATCAGCATACCACCTTCTCTCTAACCAATCCGTCCAGAATTCATATCCTTGGGGATCATCATCTCACCACTCTCATTGGAGCGAAGTACAGGATGTTGTTTGGAAGTGTATTTGGGCTTGTCCAATCCTTCCCAAAATTTAAGAACTTCGTGCATGTGGAGAGTTTTTGTTCAAGGATTGGCCTTGGGGAAGCCCTACGACACCATTAAGTTTTGATTGATCCTTCATGCTCGTGCTGTGGAGCTCATTCTGGTCATATCCTTTGGACTATTCATGTGCTTGTGCTGTTTGGTTTGATAGTTCATTGTCATATAAAGTCACACATATGAAAAAGCCAAAATTCCATCTATAGGTTAAAAGGCTGGGACTATATTCAGACAGGTAATAAAAGCAACAGCAAAGAAGTGATTGGCGGTTTGGCATCATTTAACTCTTGGTTTATTGGACAATAGAGAATCTTTTCTCCCATTGGACAGCAGAGAATCCTCTCTCCATTGATCACATGTCTTATATCAAAGATTGCATCAACAGATTGTGATCCTCCAGTTTTGGTAACTCTAATCCTGAACAGCCATGGCACCTACCTCACCAACCTTCCATAACTGTGCATGGCTCATTTATCACATGTGATATCTCTCAAGAGACATAATTGGTAATCCAACATAGGTCACTGATATAAATCCAGCCTTGTATGGCAACCTCATCCCCACCATTGATCACCTTCCATTTATTGTAAGAGTTTATTTATACCCTATTGTACACAGAATATTCAAGGATGAAAATACAATTGAATTACACACAAATCTAATATGGTATCATGAGCCAAATGCTCCATTGAGCACTCAAAAAAAAATAATTTTGATCCCTCCTCCACCCCTAAAATTCGTCCCTTGCTTGCTCCACCACCATAAGCCTCAATTATCATTATGGGTGATTCCACCACCGACAAGGCCACCTCCCCTCTCACTCCATCTTCTAATATTTATCATGTTCTTTCTCTCAAGCTGACTTCTCGTAACTATGTGTATTGGAAGACTCAAGTACTACCGTTTCTCAAAGGCCACAGATATTATGGCTATGTCAATGGCACTAAACCTTGTCCTTTTGACTCTGCTCTTGTGGAGACTTGGATGGAACAAGATGCAGCAATAATGAGCATACTAATTTCCTCTCTTTCTGAAGAAGCCCTCCCTCTTGCGGTTGGCTGTGAAACAAGCAAAGATCTGTGGGATGCCCTCCATAATGCCTACAGTTCTGCCTCCACCACACACCTCTTATCTCTCAATGTGGCGCTGCAGAATCTCTATAAAAAACCTGATGAAACTATCACCCAATTTATTCAATGTGCCAAGGCATTATCTAATGAGCTTGCCGCAGTAGGCAAACCTTTGCCCCCGGCCGACTTCAACATTCACATTTTTAGAGCTCTACGCTCGGATTTTTAGGTTATGGTTCCCACACTAATGGGGCATCCTGACCCCATTCCCTATTCGGAATTGATGAGTCTTCTCCTAAGCCATGAACATCTGCAGGCTTCTAGACAAGCCATTATTGATCCAGCTACCACTGCGTCAGCTAATGTTGCTCAACAAAGCTGTGGCCAGCAACCTTCATCTGCTGGCTGTGGTAACACAAGGGAGCGTGGCCATGGTGGTGTTGGTGGTCGTGGTCCCCCCACATGGCCAAGTGGGTTTGGCCGATCCAATGCTTTCGCTCATAGTCCATGCACTATTTGCAGATGCACAAATCACCAAGCTGCCACGTGTTATTATAAGAATCAAAATCAATGACAGAATTCCAAACCCCTCCTACCCACCCTAATCCATAACCAGTCATACAACCACCCACATCATACCCCTACCACTTATTACCCTTCTCCATCCACTCAACCACCCACCCCTCACGCCCATTATACAACTCAATCCTATAACCCACCTCCTAACCCATCCCCCCCTCCTCACTGGATAGCCAACACAAGGGCTAGTCATCATGCTACACCGGATCTTCAGGCATTCTCTTCCTATGAACCTTACAAATGTAACAATGAACTCATGGTTGGCAATGGTAAATTCCTACCCATCTCACATATTGGTCAATCCATTATTTCATCCCCTTCTCATTCTCTCTCTTTATCTAATGTGTTACATGTCCCCAGTCTCACAAACTCATTACTTTTAGTTCAGAAATTCGCACATGATAATGATGTATTTTTTGAATTTCATGCATCTTATTTTTGTGTGAAGGATCGGAAGTCCAGGCGTATTCTTCTTTCGGGGCCTAGTAAACATGGTCTCTACTCCATTCAGTCTTCTACGTTGCTATCTCCTTCTGCTAGGTTTGTTGTTCAATCGTCCTACGCTCTTTGGCATCATTGTTTGGGTCACCCACATGACCGGGTTCTACAGCTTATTATGCGTGACACCAAGATTCCAAAGTCACCATATTTGTGCCCAGCCTACCAACTGGGCAAGTCCTGTCATCTTCCTTTATGGGAAACTCATTCTAGAAGCACTTCTCCTTTACAATTAATTTTTGGTGATGTATGGGGTCCATCCCCCACACTCTCTACTTTAGGGCATCGTTATTTTGTGTTATTTGTGGACGATTATAGCAAGTTTATTTGGTTTTTTCCACTCAAGGCCAAATCGGACGTTTTCTCCATTTTTAAATAATTTCAATTATTTGTGGAACGTCAATTTTCATGCAAAATAAAATTAGTTCAAACCGATTGGGGGGGGGGGGTGAGTATCGTCCTCTTGCTCCCTTCTTTGCCTCTCTTGGCATTCAACATCGGCTGTCATGCCCTCATACCCATGAGCAACAAGGTGCGGTCGAACGCCGCAACTGTCACATTGCTGAAACAGGCCTCACCTTGCTTGCTCACGGTTCTGTTCCACATGCTTATTGGGACTATGCTTTTGAGGCTACTATTTACCTCATTAATAGGATACCCTCCACGGTTACTAATGATAAGTCTCCTCTTGAAATCCTAAACGACCACCCTCTGGACTACTCATTTCTCAAAACTTTTGGTTGTCTATGTTTTCCGTTCCTCTGCCCATACAACAATTACTAGATGGAATTCCGCTCCACTCCGCTCCATGTGTTTTCTTGGGCTATAGCCCACCTCACTCTGCTATCGATGCTTGAACATTGAGACCAATAGGATTTACATTGCCCACCATGTGTGATTTGATGGGAATATTTTTCCTTTTCGCAACAACCAACCCCAATGCCCTCCACAAAATCCAACACCATTCACCACCCCATGGGTCTCTTTCCCATTAAAACCAACCCCCTTTACCCCCACTGGCTGTTCCCCCACCCCCCATACCTGAACCCCCAAACCCAATTAATCCCCCATCCGCTACCTCCACAGCCCCACCATTAACGCCCACCACTGGTTCCAACTTTACCACCCCACCCATGGCTCCCACTCTCTCCCCAACACCTACACCACCCACCAGCCCTCCACATCGTACCCGGCTGTTAACGGACATTTATGCCCTCACCAAACCACAACCCTCCTCCTTCAGGCCAGTTTATCACCCTCTATACCAGCTGAACCCACCACCTACACCCAAGTCAGTCGTGACCCAAACTGGCGCTCTGCCATGTCCAAGGAATTTAATGCATTATTACGTAATAACACGTGGTCACTTGTTGCACATACTCCTAACATGAATTTGATTGGCTATAAGTGGATATACAAGATCAAGCGAAAAGTGGATGGCTCTCTTGAGTGTTATAAGACGAGATTGGTAGCCAAGGGTTTCCATCAACAACATGGGGTTGATTATGATGAGACATTCAGCCCTGTCATCAAACCCACAACCATTCGGACAGTTCTTTCATTTGCCATCTCCAATGGATGGTCTGTTCACCAACTAGACATAAGAAATGCCTTCCTTCATGGCATCCTTGATGAAGAAGTATATATGACACAACCACAGGGGTTTAAGGACCAGTCTCGGCCTAATCATGTCTGTCGACTTCATAAGTCCTTATATGGGCTTAAGCAAGCACCGCGTGCCTGGTTTCAACGGTTATCTCAGTTCTTGATCTCCTCCGGCTTCACCCCATCTCAGATAGACACTTCATTATTCATTTATAAACAGGGGTAGATGATTACTTATGTCGTTGTTTATGTGGATGACATCTTGGTCACCGGTAATGACCCTTCTCATGTCACTAGACTATTGGATAGCCTCGTATCTGAATTCTCTATCACTGATCTGGGCCGCCTAAGCTTCTTTTTGGGAGTTGAAGCCATATATACAAACATTGGGGTTATTCTCTCTCATACCAGATACATCAAGGATCTTCTCCAAAAGGCCGGGATGAGTGATTGTAAACCAGTTCTCACTCCCATAGCCACCTCAGTTAAAGCATCCTCCACAGGGGGCACCTTGTTCAATGATCCCACCAAATACAGATCCATTGTTGGAGCGTTATAATACGCTACATTGACCCGCCCGGATATTACTTACTCTGTGAATCGAGCCTGTCAGTACATGCATGCTCTAAGTAATGATCACTGGTCCATGGTCAAGCGCATATTACGGTATCTCCAACACACCAAGCATTATGGGCTCTCTATGACCCGCTCCAGCTCACAAGATCTTCAGGCTTTTACTGATGCCGATTGGGCGGGTGATGATACTGATCGTAAATCCATGGGTGGGTATGCCATTTATATGGGCCCAAACCTCATTTCATGGACCTCCAAGAAGCAAAAGACTGTGGCCCGTTCATCCACTGAATCGGAATACAAGGCATTGGCCGATGCTTGTGCCGAACTCACATGGTTGCAATCCCTCTTCAGGGAACTAGGTATTCCCCTCACTCAGCCACCAGTGCTATGGTGCGACAACATTGGAGCCATATATCTGTCCGCAAATCCGGTATTTGATGCGCATACAAAACATGTGGAAATTGATTTTCATTTTGTTCGCCACAAGGTCACCAAAAATGAACTCCAAGTACGCTTCATCTCTACTGTCGATAGTATGATGAAAGGCCTAAGCTCAAACCGGTTTGCATTTCTTCGTGACAAGCTGAAGATCCGACCCATCGGACCTCCACCTTGAGGGGGTGTATTGGACAGTAGAGAATCTTTTCTGCCATTGGACAGCAGAGAATCCTCTCTCCATTGATCACATGTCATATATCAAAGATTGCATCAACAGATTGTGATCCTCCAGTTTTGGTAACTCCAATCCTAGACAGCCATGGCACCTACCTCACCAACCTTCCATAACTGTGCATGGCTAATTTATCACATGTGATATCTCTCAAGAGACATAATTGGTAATCCACCACAGGTCATTGATATGAATCCAGCCTTGTATGGCAAGCTCATCCCCACCATTGATCACCTTCCATTTATTGTAAGAGTTTATATATACCCTATTGTACACAGAATATTCAAGGATGAAAATACAATTGAATTACAAACAAATCTAATATGGTTCATCTTGAATGTCAGTTTTGCTTCCCAGGCAGTCCATTCGGATTTTTTCAGGATATTGTCTCCTGTTGTCAGCTTCCCTCCTTGGGTTACTATAAGATCAGGACTCTTCTGTATGTCTCTCACATAATATTGAAGTTCCTCTAACTCTGTTAACTATGGGGCCCATCCTTTGATGAGGAAAAGTACAAGAAACAGTTCTGATTAAATAAACCATTTGGGTTATTATAAGAGCCACGTGGGCCATGCGACCTGGTAGCGTTCTTTACTTACCTCTATCCAAATAAAAAAAAGACTAGTAATCTTAAGAATGAATCTTTTATGCTTAAAAAATCAAACTGATTTAAATCAAGTGGGTTATTATAAGATCAGGAGCCACGTGGGTCATGCGACCAGGTAGCGTTCTTTCCCCATCCCCCACCCACCACCCAATTTTAAAAAAAAGATCAGTAATCGTATGAATGAAACTTTTATGCTTAAAAAACCAAACTGATTTAAATCACTTGGATTATTATAAGTAAGATCAGGAGCCACGCGGGCCATGCGGTCAGGTAGCGTTCTTTCCCCACCTCCCACCCAAATAAAAAAAAAGATCAGTAATTATATGAATGAAACTTTTATGCTTAAAAAACTAAACCATGCTTGAGTGAGCTCTTTGTCCACGTGGTAGGCTCGGCCACTGGAGACCCTATTTATAAGTGGTTTTGTTGCTTCAAGAAATTGCTCAGCGGTCCTTCGAGTGCTGTAACCTGCAAAAGACCCTGAGTGACAAAGGAGAATCGGGGTGGTTCTAGCCTAGGACTCTCCGATGCCTAAGTTAGATCTCTCTGAGTAAATAGATGAATAGTAGTATTTAATATGAGTTAAGATGTCCCCGATGGGGTTGTGTACCTTGCCTTTTATAGTAGTGTGTGACGGTGTGGAGAGTCCCAGTTGATGTAGAGTGTTTGCCGTAGGTGATAGAGTCCCTAAGTACCAGGGCTTATCCTGAATTTCCCGAGAGATGAAGTGTCCTTGATAGACTAGGTAGTTGTCTTCCCGGGAGATGTAGTGTCCTTGGTAGACTAGGTAGTTGCCTTCCTTAGAGACGTGGTGTCTTTGGAAGTTGCCTTCCTGTGGGACGTAGTGTCCGAGTGGCCTTAGTAATCTTGATGGATAGACTCATCTATGTGGTAGATGAGGTTCATGGTGTATGAGTCCGTTCACTCCACATGACTTGATAGGCGGTGGCCTAGAATCCTTGGCGATGTTATCTTGTTGATGGCGATTCGAGGGAGTTTGTGCTTTGGAGATGACGTGTGTGGGCATGATGTGTGCCGGGGACATCATGCCCGAGTCCGGGTCTGCGCCCACGATCCGCACCCCGGGTGCCCATGCTGGGTTGGGTCAAATCCTTATTTGGCTCTTCATTTTTGGGTTCTTATCCTGAACCGGTCCTCCTTATTGGGTTTGGACATGTGGCGGTCCCTGATGGGCTGGTGAGAATTTGGGTTCATCATTTGCCCCCCACTCCCTGTCTTCTTGTATCATCTGAGGGGTGCCCTACGAATAATTTCCTTATAAAGGGTGCTCATGCTATTTATTTAGTGATGTGGAGGTTGGGGGTTCAAAACCCCTCCTTCTCACCCTTTTATCTTTTTCCTCTCTTTTTTGTAGATATACATGTCTTTGTCTTCACTTCACTTTTCACTTTTTGCTTTTCCTCTTTTCTCTCTCTAACTTTTTCTCTTCTCTTGCTTTTTCTTCTTTCACTTTTTGCTTGAGCCTTGGCTTTTGTGTCCCATGATTATGCCCCCCAAGTGTTTGATCTTTTTTCATAAGGGGGGCATTTTGCTTAGCTCTTAGGCACTTGCCTTGTTTGGTGCTTTGCTTGGCTTGGTGTCTTTGGCTTTAGCCCATTTGTGCTACTTGTGGCTTACCCTTGCGTGCCATAGTTCACTTTGTGGCATCCACCCTTGCTCAATCAGTTTATGCCTATTGCGGTTTCAAGTTCGTGAATGGTCATGGCGCATCTTGTGAGGGGTCCACGGTCATGATCTGAAAGGCGCCCGGGGGTGTGCTTGTCGATCCTCCGTGCCCAGTGCATTCGGTCCACGCCTGGCTTGCTGGCGATCCGTGCCTAGTGCATTCTGTCCGAGCCCATAGGCGGTCCGTACATGGTCCCTTTGGTCTACGCCTACTGGCGATCTAGGCCTAGTGCATTCGGTCCGTGCCCGTAGGCGGTCCGCGCCTGGTCCCTTTGATCTGCGCCTGGTCCCTTTGGTTTGCGCCTGTAGGCGATCTGCACCTAGTGCATTCAGTCTGCGCCAGTAGGCGGTCTGCGCCTGGTCCCTTTGGTCTGCGCCTACTGGCGATCCTCGCCTAGTGCATTCGGTCCAAGCTCGTAGGCGGTCCGCGCCTGGTCCCTTTGGTCTGCGCCTGTAGGCGATCCGCACCTAGTGCATTTGGTCCACGCCCATAGGCGGTCTACGCCTGGTCCCTTCGGCCTGCGCCTGTAGGCGGTCCGCACCCCATTCCACTCAGTGGATCCGAGCCCTTAGGCGGTCCATGCCAGTGGGTGGTCCTAGCCCGTCTGCTTGGTCGATCCCGCCCGTGGCTAGTCCACTCCCATAGGCATCCTCTCCCATCTGCTTGGTCGATCCGTGCTCGTAGGCGATCCACGGTCCATTTGTTCGATCGATCTGTGCCGGTAGGCGATTCACGCCCAAGTCTGCACCTGTAGGCGGTCTGCGCCCCTGATCTGATTGTTATCCATGCCTACCTGGCTTCGGTCGGCTTCCTTGGTGAGTACTGTTCTTCCTTCCCATCCTTTTTATGTAGCACCTACATTCTCTTTTTTTTTTTTTTTTTTGATTGATTGACCCTGCATTGATGGTTGCAGGCGGGTCTTCTTCTTCCTGGTTGCTTGGTTTTGGGAGATCGTCTCTTTGAGGAAGTAATCAGTTCACTTCGTTGTCTTTTCATGTCTTCGTCTGATGATTCTGATCCAACCTCAGTCGGGGTTGGATCTGTTGAGGAGTCTTCTTTGGGGTCGTCTTCCCCCATGGGTACTTCCCCTCTGCCCTCCCCTGTTGCTAGCGATGGGGAGGAGGAGGTTTCTGGCGGTTCTGCCCCTAATAGGGGTCGTAGGGCCCCCCGAGCTTCTACTTCTATTGGTGACCCTAGGAGTAAATTGGTGCATATTGCTAGCATCTTGACTTCTTTTGACCTGGCGTCTATTCGTTGAGAGTTCCATATACCCTCTGAGGTCGTGCTTCGCATCCTCGGGCCTGACGACTGTGCCTACTCCCATTGAGCTGATGAGGTCTACCTTTACCGTGTTTTCTTCGTCCATGGTCTTCATTTTCCTGTCTCCCGCTTTATGGAGCTGGTGTTGAGCATTGGTGTCTTACCCCCAGGCAAGTATTGCCCAACTCTTGGCGGGTCATACTGGGCTTCTATGTGTTCTTCGCCCAAATGGGGCATGCTGCCACCGTTCCCTTATTCTCTGACTTCTACGTGTTGAAGAAGGGGGAAGGTGGGTGTTACCACTTCACCCGTCGTCTCCCTAGGGGATCTCTTGCCACGCTCGATCCTCTGGTGTGGATTACCAGTTCAGTGAAGTACTGGAGGGATCGCTTCTTCTTTGCCACGGTCCCCCACTATGCCTTATGGTCTACCTGGGAGGTTATTGATATCAGGAGGGCGAATCGCCCTCTTTAGTTGAGCGACTTTGAGCGCGACTCCCTCCACCGGTGCTAGGGATGCGACCCGTTCGATGTCCATCAGTTGGATTCTAAGGCTTTTTTGTGTCTTTGGAAGTTGAGTCCTGGTAAGATACTTGACTCCCTCGATATTTGCTTATGTACTTTCCTTCTACGTATTCCTGTTTTAACCTGCCTTGTGCCTTTGATGGGATGTTGTGGTGCAGTGGACATCAGACCGGATCTTAGCCTCTTTCGCTCCAACCTGCAGAAGAAGATCGCTCAGGCTGCTGCTGCTGGGGGTATTTCTTCTGGTGTGGTACCCCCAGCTTCTTCTTCTCCTCTTACGGTTACTGGGACTAAGAGGAAGGGGGTCTTGATCCCCCCAGCTCGGTGAGGACTGGGCCATGGGTTATTCTTCCACGGACGTCTCCTCCTGCTTCCACTACTGGGTTCGCTACTCCACCCCCTTTTAAGGGGAAAGGGTCGGCCTTTACTTCTTGCTGGCACTGCCGCCGATCCACCGACCTCTTCTCCTTTGGTGTTGGCGTGGGATCTTCTGGAGGGATCAACTTTGGCCACTCGTGGTGTGAGTCGAGAGTGGTTGGACCTGGGTAGGCTTCCTACGGAGCGTTCAGCCCTCCGGGGGATCAGTGATGCCACGCTCTCGCAGCGTCTCTATCAGGACATGGCTTCTGTGAGTTATTCTTCTCACTCTCTTTATGTCATTGCTTCTCTTGTGCTTAGGATGTTTATTGTCTGCCCTGTTGATTGTAGGTCCAGCACCGTGCTACTGAGGCTGTGCTTCGACTGGAGGGTCATGCTTTTCGTGACCTTCAGATAAGGCGTGCACTGCAGAATGTGGAGAGGGAGGTCCAGGGGCTTAGGGCTGCCCACGAGGAGGCTGTAGCATGTGAGCGAAAGGTGTCAGAGGAGCTCGAGGTGGCTACTGCTGCAACGGCTCAGAGTTCTTCTAGAGTCCAGGCCTTGGAGGAGGAGCTCGAGGTGGATACCGCTGCAATGGCTCAGAGTTCTTCTAGAGTCCAGGCCTTGGAGGAGGAGCTTCGCGCTTTGAGGCAGAGGCATGAGGTGGAGTTGTCTGAGGCTGGGGAGCAGGTAGTAGCGGCGTATCGGCAGTCTCCCGAGATCACTACGAACTTTCATCAGTACAACCAGGAGATATATGAGGGAGGCATCAGGGACTTGGCGGTTCGCATTCTAGAGAGGACCCCTTATTATGATTTCTCAGGGTTCCCAAAGGTCACCATGCTACTACCCCAGACCGCTGCAGTGGCTCGTGTACCCCTTGAGGATGGTGTTGCGATGACAGAGGAGGGTACGACTGCACCAGAGGAGAGTGCTGCTCCTCTGGTTGAGGCTGACATGATGTCTCCTACTACATCAGAGGCTGCTCCTCCATTAGATGCCCCATGACTTTACAAATGTTCTTTTTGGATGTTGAACTTTTGGATGGGAACTTTTTGGATGACAACTTTTGGATTATGATGCTTGCTTTTAGTCTTCCTTAGATTATATGTATTTGACTTTTTCTTTTGGTGATGTTGATATGACATGCATTTGATCCTTGTTGCTTTGATGGTTCTCGTATCTGTGCAACCCCATGTAGTTGGCGGTCCATAGGGATGTCTTGTCTCGGTGGTCCACGGATCTTGGTGGCATACTGCCTTGGTGGCATAACACCTTAGGCATGACGCCTCGGTGGCATAACACCTTAGGCATAAAGCCTCGATGGCATAACACCTTGGTAGCATAATGCCTTAGGCATAAAGCCTCGGTGGTGGCATAACGCGTTAGGCATAAAGCCTCATTGATGGCATAACGCCTTAGGCATAAAGCCTCAATGGTGGCATAACGCCTTAGGCATAAAGCCTCGGTGGTGGCATAATGCCTTAGGTATAAAGCCTCAGTGGTGGCATAACGCCTTAGGCATAAAGCCTCGATGGTGGTATAACGCCTTAGGCTTAAAGCGTCAGTGGTGGCATAACGCCTTAGTGTAGTGGCAGTGATTCAATTGAGTGGTAGAAGAAGACAAGTATTCCCGAAACACCTCTTTATTTTGAATGAAAATTTTCAAATTGTCCTTGAAACAGTGATGTCGTCTACTGCTACTACTACTGCTACCGTCGATGGTGCTGTTGCTTCTACTAGTAATACTTCTTCAGGTGTTCTGAGTTCCAGGTGCGGTCTACCTTCTTGCCCCCCAAAGTTTTCAAGCGGTATGTCCCTGGGCGTATCTGCTTGGAAACTATATAGGGTCCTTCCCAATTTGCTGATAGCTTCCCTTCTTTCCTTGGTTGTGATGCACTTGCCCTCCTTAGGACTAGGTCCCTCTGATGGAATAACCGTTCACGTCCCTGGCATTATAGTACTTGGCTGTTCGCTGTTGGTAGGCTTCGTTCCTCAGCAATGCTTTCTCACGCACCTCATCCAGGAAGTCTAGGTTCGCTTGCATTCCATCTGTGTAAGTTCTTTCATTAAAGTGCAGTACTCTATGGGACATGGCGAGGACCTCTACTGGTGCCAGGGCTTCTGTGCCATATGCCAAGCGGAATGGGTTTTCTCCTACGGGTGTCCTTATTGTGGTACGGTATGCCCATAGAACGCTTAGCAATTCTTTGACCCACCTCCCTTTGGCTCCTTCTAGTCTTTTCTTTATTCCGTCCAGCAGGGTTCTATTGGTGACCTCCACCTGACCATTGGCCTGTGGGTAGGCTACCAAAACAGGCCGATAGTCAATGTTGTAGCTCTGACAGAAGGTGCTGAACTTGGGGTTGTTGAATTGCTTCCCATTGTCGGAGACTATGATCTTTGGCACGCCAAACCTATAGATGATCTTGGCCAATGGTTTAACCTCTATCCATTTGGTGAAGTAGTCGATGGCAACCACTAAGTACTTGCGATTACCCGATGCTGCTATTAAATCCCCTAAGATGTCCACCCCCCACATGGCAAAGGGTACAGGGTTGAGGATTGATGTCAGCTTGGTGGCGGGTAGATGGGGTACTGGGGCGAACAATTGACATTGCTCGCAGGCTTTGATAAATTGGATGGCTTCCTCTTGCATTCTTGGCCAATAGAGTCCTTGTAGAAGGATTTTATAGGCTAGGTGTCGTCCTCCCATGTGGCTTCCACAGATCCCCTCATGTACTTCTGCCAGGGAAAATTGGGCTCCCTTGGGTCCTAGGCACCGAAGTAGTGGTGTTGTGGCCCCCCTCTTGTATAGCACTCCATCCAGGATGGTGTACTTTGCAGCTCTCATCCTTATCTTCCTTGCCTCGATCTTATCTTCTAGTAAGACGTCGTTCTGTAGGTAGTCGAGTATAGGGTCCATCCAGCTAGGCCCTTCCTCGATCTCATTGACCAGCTTCTCTTGATATGTTGGTTCATGCAATATTTCCACGTACACTGCACTGGCTAGGTTCTTGAGTTCATCGTTGGCTAGCCCAGACAGTGCATCTGTAGTAGCATTCTCGATCCTGGGTACTCTAACCATCTCGAACTTCATGAACTGCCCGATCAATTCCCTAGTATGCGCTAGGTATGATGCCATGCGCTCATACTCTCCGTTTACTTGGTTCACTATAAGTAGGGAGTCACTCCGGATGGATAGATGTGTGACTTGGATGGCTTTGGCCACCCGGAGTCCAGCCAACAGTGCTTCGTACTCTGCTTTGTTGTTAGATGCTGGGAAGGCGAACCGGAGGACGTATTGTATTCAGAATCCTTTGGGGCTGGTAAGCATGAAACCAGCTCTGCTCCCTATGGCATTGCTCGAACCATCCATGAACATCTCCCACGACCCTCGATCCTGCTCCTCTGGTTCTTGTGTTTCTGTCCCATTCTCAGGTAAAGTGCACTCAGCCATAAAGTCCGCTAGGGCTTGGCCTTTGATGGCCATCTTGGGTTGGAACCTGATGTCGTGCTCACTCAACTCAACCGTCCAGGCGATCAACTATCCGGAGACATCAGGCTTGTGTAACACCTTCTTCAGTGGTAGGTTGGTGAGGACTGTGATGATATGGGCTTGGGAGTATGGTCTGAGTTTCCTTGCCGCGATTATCAGCTCGTATGCTACCTTCTCTATTCTTGTGTACCTGGTTTCTGCATCAATTAAGACATGACTCACATAGTAGATTGGTCTCTGTATGTTGTCCTCTTCTTTTAGTAGCACTGCACTCACTGCGACGAAGGTCGCTGCCAGGTTAATCTGCAATTCTTCATTGGGCTCTGGGCGCTCAAGCAATGGTGGGTTCTCCAGGTATACCTTCAATTCTTCAAACGCTTTCTGGCACTCCTCTATCCATGCAAAGTCTTTAGGACTTCGGAGGTTCTTCAGCGTCTTGAAGAATGGCAGATACTTGTCTCTGGACCGTGACACAAACCTTGATAGGGCGGCGATCCTTCCATTCAACCTTTGTACTTCTCTGATTGTCCGAGGTGGGGCCATCTCTTGGATGGGTTGGCTTCTATTCCCAGTACTGAGACTATGAACCCTAGGAATTTTCTGGACGTCACCCCAAAAGCACACTTCGTAGGGTTGAGTTTCATCTGGTTTCTTCTTAGTACGGCGAATGCCCCTTCTAGGTCAGCTAAGTGCTGATGGGCTTAG
This sequence comes from Telopea speciosissima, assembly GCF_018873765.1. NCBI lineage: Eukaryota > Viridiplantae > Streptophyta > Magnoliopsida > Proteales > Proteaceae > Telopea > Telopea speciosissima. The sequence continues at coordinate 12,600,329 of NC_057925.1, read as the reverse complement.
ACGCTTTTCACGAGCATGTCATCCACGTACACCTCCATATTGCGCCCAATCTATTCCTCGAACATCTTGTTGACCATCCTCTGGTAGGTGGCCCCTGCATTCTTTAGTCCGAACGGTATAACACGATAGCAGTAATTCTACTTGTCCATTCAGAAGGCGGTGTAAGACTCGTCATCCTCATGTATGAGGATCTGGTTGTAGCCGGAGTAGGCATCCATGAAACTTAGCATCTCATGTCCTGCAGTAGCATCGATCAACAGATCGATCCTGGGTAGTGGGTACTCATCCTTGGGACATGCCTTGTTCAAGTCAGTGTAGTCGACGTACATCCTCCACTTCCCGTTAGACTTGGGTACCATGACCACGTTTGCGAGCCAGGTAGGGAACTTTTCTTCCCTGATGAACCCTGCTCTACTTAATTTCTCGACCTCTTCTTTGATGGCTGCCTGTCGGTCGAGGGAGAAATTCCTTCTCTTCTACTGAACTGGCTTCCTGGTTGGGTCTACATGCAGTTTGTGCTCTGTTATGGATCTTGGAATGCCGGGTATGTCTGCAGTCGACCATGCGAAGACATCCATATTAGTCTGGAGCAGGGGTGTCAACCGGTCGGTATCGGTCTGTTTCGATCGGGCCTAATCGGGCACCCCTTATTTTAAGTCTCACACCGTTCCCGACTGATTATACATACGGGCCTTCCCAAGTCAGGCACGGACATGGTAGCATTTGGTCGGTCGATTACCGGGCCACAAACGGGCTAGCCTTTATACATGTTTGTCAATCTTCGGCAGCAATGGTGGGTCATAAATCATCACCATCTTCAAGCGAGTTATAGTAGCAGTAATTGATTAAAACCACAACCCAATCACAAACTCAAACGAAAGTAAAACAGAAATCAATTCTTTCATAGAGTAGACAAAATTAGAAGAACTTTAACTCAATCAAAACACATTAATGATGAAACAAAAAACCCATTCAGAGAGGGGAATATCATATAACAAAAACACTATGTCGAGTGAACTACAAATAAGGGACAATCCGTTCTCACTCCCCCGATGACTTGCCAATCCTTTCTCATATTAAGATCAAACAGAGAGAGAGAGAGGTCTCAGATGCCATGGACTCTGGCATTCTATTTCTCTTGGTCCATCACTAGCCTAGAATAACATTCCTAGCGATGTGATTCAGGTCGTCCCTCTTGCTGCATGCAGTGTAAACCGAGACACTATTGGAGATTCCGGTGTCTTGCTATGGCGATGCTTCTTTTGCAAGTTAATTCCGTCTTGAGGGTTTCGATTGCGCTTTGTGAAGTTTGAAAGGGCAAAGAGAGAATAAAGAGGGAGAGAGGAAAGTAGATCGATGTAGTGGTTGTGGGTAAAATTTTTATTTTGATATTAAAAAGTAAGGAGTGACGTGATGGGGGTTGGAATCTTGTCTACTAAATAATATGATATAGAATATATTAATGTATATATTACATAGTCACAAGGAGGAGATTTAGACTTTTTGCCAACTATTGTCCACTTTTTATCAATAGAAATACATTTCGATCGGTGCAGTCGGTCGCATACCAAGGACTGGGAACGACTGGATAATATTTGGTCCGGTCCAAGGCCCGACATGTTTATTATTCGATCGTGTCGGTATCGGGTTTTGATCGGTCGGTACAGATCGGTCCTAACGGTGCGGGTTTGCAATTGACACCCCTAGTCTGGAGGAGGCGTCCCAATTCTTCTTTCTGCTTGTTGCTCAGTAGTGAGCCCATCTGTACGACCTTGGAAGGGTCGTCTTTGCTAAGTGGCCAGGGGGTGAGGTCCTCCACTGGTCTTCCTCTCTTCTTTGTCAGCTCATCTCTCTGGTCACTGACCAGGTTCTCTATGCATAGTATCATCCCTCGTGTGTTGCCATGGTTCTTCTTCACAAAGGTGGCATAGCATTCTCTGGCCTTCTTCTGATCACCTCGAACTTCTCCCACACCATTGTCGGTGGGGAACTTCATCTTCAGGTGGATTGGAGATACGATGCCTCTAAGGGCCGTCAATGATGGTCGCCCTAGGAGGCCATTGAATGACACCACGGACCTGACCACCATGAAGTTCACCATGATGGTCAACTGGTGAGGGTGTTCTCCGAAGGTGACGGGTAGCTCTATAGTGCCTCTGATGGAGGTGGTGGTGCCCAAGAATCCATGGAGGTAGGTGGGCTCTGGCTTGAGTTGATCGTCTCCAAATTCGAACTGACGGTAGGCTTCCAGTGAGAGTACATCCACAGAGGCCCTTGTGTCTATCAGTACCCTATGCACGGGTCAGTTGGCTATCTTCACCTGTACTACCAGGGCGTCCTCATGTGGAAAGCTCACACCTTCTAAGTCGTCGTCTGAGAAGGAGATCACCGTCTCGGTCTTCACCATCTTGCTTGGCTTCTCCGCAACTACCACAAACCTGGCATGGGCTTTGGCCTTTCTGGTAGACTCTTGCCCCGGTCCTCCAAGTATGGTGAGGATGGGGGCTCCCTTGGTGCCACTTGGCTCTGCTTCATCTCTTCTCTCGTCAGCGCGGTCTCTTTCTCTATCTTGGTCCGCTCTCCCTTCTTCCCTCCTTGGTTCTCTTTCTCGATCACGTCCTCGATCTCCTTGACCCGAACGGCCATCACATCTCCCCTTCATGTAATTGTTCAGACTCCCTGCTCTCACAAGGTTTTCTATCTCTCTCTTGAGTTGATAGCATTCCTCTATGTCATGCCCATAGTCCTTGTGGAAGAGGCAGTACTTGTTAGGGTTGCGCTTCTCAGGTCCTGCCAGCATAGGTCGTGGCCATTTGACTAGGTCACGGTCTTGGATTTGCATGAGGATCTGTGACCTGGTGGTGTTGAGGGGTGTGAACTCTGGGCTGCTTGCCCTCTCACCTCTCTCTGATCAACGATCACTTCTTCCCAATGGGTGATCGCCCTTCTCCTGTCGTCGCTCAGTCCTTGATCTTTTATTCTCCTTACGGTCATCTGGTGCTGACCTCTTGTTGTCTTGGGTCTTGCCTTCAATTGCCTTTGTCCGTGACTGTACTATCTCGGCCATGTTGGTGAACTCATTACATCGTTCCAAGAGCTCTTTCATGGTCTTGGTCTCATGACGTGCCAAGTCCTTGATTAGTTCCATGTCTCTGATGCCCCCTGCTAGGGCTGCATGCTGGGTCTGGTCATCCAAGTCTCTGACTTCCAAGGATTCCTTGGTGAATCTACTGACATACTCCCTGAGGGACTCCCCAGGGTTTTGGATCACGTTCAACAAATTGACCGTGGTCTTCTTCTATTTGATGCTGCTCTGGAAGCGGGTCACGAACTGTTCACATAGCTCTACAAACGATCCAATCGACCGTGATCGTAGTCTAAAAAACCATGAGGTCACCGCACCCTTGAGGGATGCAAGGAATGCTCGACAGTACACCACATCCGATCCACCATATAGTGCCATCATGCCATTGAAGTAGTTGATGTGGTCATTAGGGTCGGTGGTACCACTGTAGAGTTCAAACGTAGGTAACCCAAACCTGGATGGCAGTGACGCTGACATGATCTCTTCTGAGAAGGGGTGTTGTCCAGGGATCGAGTGTGTCTCACCCTTGGTTTGCTTCTTCAACCCTTCCAGTTTTTCGTCCAACTCTCAGAGTCCCTTGTCTAGCTTTTTATCCCGTGTTTATCCTTCACGTCTGATTGGTCATTCGCTACGAGCTCGTTCACGTCCTCTCCTGGAAGTCCCCTCCCGTCTCAACTGTTGGCGAGATGGTGAAGGGTCACGTCGTAATGAATCTTGTCTTGTCCGCGAGGGGCTTCCTTCACGGTAAGTCTGGCTTCGCTCTGGTACATGACTTCCTTCTAGTCGACCATCAACCACCGACCTCCAAATGGACCCTTCAGGGTTAGGTACCACGGATCGGTGTGATGGTGTTCTCCCCTGGTCCGACCGTGCTGGGAGGTCTGCCATTCTCCTTGGATGTTGGGAGAGTTCTCCCGGTTGCCTAGTGTGCCTCTCTGACTTATCACCCCTGGGAGGTGATCTCCTAGGGCTTTGCTCCTGCCTCTACTCCTGCCTACGACGATGGGTGACCGCCTTCTGCCTGAGGTATTCGCTGAAGAGTCGTTGATCGTCGAAGATCTGACGCTGCAGGTCGTTAATCTGACCCACAGTGGCTGGTGCATTAGGACCAGGTACTGGCTCCGCGGGGGCGGCTTCAATGGCTGCTTCAGGGTTGAGGTTGTCCACCCCCACTTGTTGGTTCTCTGGGACCTCCCTCTCTTGAGAGACACGATTTATGGTTCTGCGACGTGAACTCTCTGGAGGAGGTGATCCGTTCCCCTCCCTCGGGGCATTGTTGGTAGAGGGAACGGTCTTCCTGCGTTCCATGGTTGAACAAGTATGGAAACAAGCTAGTAGATACTATGGCTAGCGTCGTTCGCATAGACGGCGCCAATCTATTGCGTCAAGAAATTGCTCACCGGTCCTTTGAGTACCGTAACTTGCAAAAGACCTTGTGTGACAAAGGAGAACCGGTGTGGTTCCGGCCTAGGACTCTCCGATGCCTAAGTTAGATCTCTCTGAGCAAATAGATGAATAGTAGTATTCAATATGAGTTAAGATGTCCCCGATGGGGTTGTGTACCTTGCCTTTTATAGTATTGTGTGGCAGTGTGAAGAGTCCCAATTGATGTAGAGTGTTTGTCGTAGGTGATAGAGTCCCTGAGTAGTAAGGCTTATCCTGATTGGTTGTCTTCCCGAGAGATGTAGTGTCCTTGATAGACTAGGTAGTTGTCTTCCCGGGAGATGTACTGTCCTTGGTAGACTAGGTAGTTGCCTTCCTTAGCGACGTGGTGTCTTTGGAAGTTGCCTTCCTGTGGGATGTAGTGTCCGAGTGACCTTAGTAATCTTGATGGATAGACTCATCTACGTGGTAGATGAGGTTCATGGTGTATGAGTCCGTTCACTCCACATGACTCGATAGGTGGTGGCCTAGAGTCCTTGGCGATGTTGTCTTGTTGATGGCGATCCGAGGGAGTTTGTGCTTTGGAGATGACGTGTGTGGGCATGACATGTGCCGGGGGCGTCATGCCCGAGTCCGGGTCCGCGCCCACGATCTGCGCCCCAGGTGCCCATGCTGGGTTGGGTCAAATCCTTATTTGGCTCTTCATTTTTGGGTTCTTGTCCTGAACCGATCCTCCTTATTGGGTTTGGACATGTGGCGGTCCCTAATGGGTTGGTGAGAATTTGGGTTCATTAGGTTTCATTATTCCGCAATTGAGAATTGAAAAAGTTTAATTTTATATTTTTCTGAGTCCATCTTCTTATGTCTATCATTCAATTTTATTGTCGATCCAGGGCTTGCCCTGGTGGTTCGCTACTCCCTTGGGAGAACTGTGTCAGGCGCTTGATCGGTGGTTCAAGTCTCCTTAGCGACACCTAGTCCACATTTAATTGCTTTCCAAGAAGTGGAGCCTTTGGGTACCATATTTGACCCCTTGTGGGTCCCCTCATTGCCTCCTTGTGGGGTCCTGTTGAGGTTGATGGCCGATGGGCCCTTGAATTGCACCAAAAAAAAAAAATCATTCAATTTTATTGACTTTGCAAGAATTGAAGAAATTTACATTCAAAAGAGGCGGTTACTGTTGTCTATTTTGTCAATTGAATTCAGTTGCCTATGAAAGTAGACGACGTATGAATTACGATTATGAAGTACTCTCTTCTTCTTAAAAGATTTTAATTTGGTCAGAACGTGGTTTGTCAATTATTGGTGACCAATTATTCTTAGGGATATTATTGGTGACCAATTATTCTTAAGGATTTTCACATTAAATGCTCAGAAAATGGTTTGTCTTCTCAATAGTTTAATGCCTAAATTGCAATTGACTGAGACTATAAATTGCAATTTATGAAACTGTATACTCCTCAGTTCTCTATAACACCTCCAAATTTTCAGTCCATCATAGCCCAGACAGTACAGTACAGTACATTGATGGGTTTTTCCTTGGTGGTTTTTTCCATTTGCACTTTTAATATCATTCTTCTTCTTCTTTGGAGCAGCAGCAGCAGCTGCATGAGCTTGGCAAATGGAACAGATCGGCAAGCCTTGTTGGCCTTCAAATCCCATATAATCAATGATCTCTTTCATGTTGTGAGCTCTTGGAATGACTCTGTCCCTTATTGCGAGTGGCCAGGCGTTATATGTGGCGGTCGCCGGCATCCAAACAGGTCAGAGCCTTGCGTTTATCATCCAATGGGTTGGTGGGTTCCGTAGCTCCAGAAATAGGAAATCTCGGTTTCCTTCGATAGATTTCGCTCTACAACAACAGCTTCCATGGTGATATCCCTATTGAAGTAAGCTTTCTGTTCAGGCTTCATTATTTATTCCTACACAACAATTCTTTTGAAGGGGAAATCCCACCTAATATATCACGATGCTCCAACCTTATAGAACTCCGTTTAGATCATAACAATATTGTAGGGAAAATTCCAGTAGAACTTGGCACATTGTCGAAACTTCAATTCCTTTCATTCCGTTACAACAGATTGACGGGACAGATCCCACCTTCCATTGGGAATCTTTCATTTCTTGACACAATTTTTGCTACAGTCAATGATTTAAGTGGTAGTATTCCAGATTCCTTTGGCCAAATGACAAGATTAATGGTTCTCGTGCTTTCTGGAAATAAGTTGTCTGGTATTATCCCTCCTGCTATATATAATCTTTCATCACTCAGTGCTTTTGAGGTCGGAGATAATCAACTTCAAGGGAGTCTTCCACCAAACCTAGGCTTCGATCTTCCTAATCTAGCATGGTTTTCAGTTTCAGGAAACCAGTTTCACGGACCAATTCCAATTTTCTGTGTCTAATTTGTCAATTCTCGAAACGCTTTTAGTTGGCACAAACAATTTTAGTGGCAAAGTGACTATTAATTTTGGAGGCGTACCAAAACTTGCTAGGCTGACATTGTTCACGAATCATTTGGGAAGTGGAGAGGTCGATGACTTGAATTTTGTCAACACATTGACCAATTGTAGTAGTTTAACACATTTGGGGTTTACTGAAAATCGATTTGGTGGAGTGCTTCCCAACTCCCTTGTAAACTTATCGACCCAACTGATAAATCTAGACTTGTCATACAATCAAATATCTGGAGACATCCCAATGGGGATAGGGAACCTTGTAACCTTACAATACTTTGATCTATCTAGTAACATACTAGAAGGAAGTATTCCGACTTCGATTGGGAAGCTTCAAATGCTAAATGGACTCAATTTATATGGGAACAGATTTATAGGGCCAATCCCTTCTTCTCTTGGAAACTTGACACTCTTGATTGAGCTCTATTTAGATGATAATCACTTGCAAGGAAAAATACCTTAAAGTATTGGAAAATGCAAATATTTGTCAAGTTTGGGCCTTTCCCATAATAGTTTCAATGGTATCATCCCCAGAGAGATATTCGATCTTTTCACATTAATAGAGCTACACTTGAGTAGAAATTCTTTCTTTGGTACTCTATGTTTGGAAGTGGGTCAACTGACTAGTCTTCAACACCTTGATATTTCTGAGAACATGTTGTCTGGTGAAATCCCTAGCACCCTTGGTGATTGTACAAGCCTAGAATACCTTTTTATGCAGGTTAACCTATTTCAAGGATCGATACCATTGGCTCTTAGTTCTCTAAGAGGTGTTCAAGATCTCGATCTTTCACACAACAACTTCTCTGGTGTCATCCCGAAATATTTGGGTACATTTAAGTTTTTACAAAGACTAAATTTATCATTTAATCATTTGGAGGGTGAGGTATCAGTAGATGGAATCTTTGCAAATTTGAGTGCATTTTCAATCATTGGAAACAATAAGCTTTGTGGAGGTATACCAGAACTTCATTTGCCAGCATGCCAAATTCAAAAGTCAAAAGAACACGCCAGGCGTCGTGTTTTCAAGCTGTTAGTCATCGTCTGTGGTTGTGGGGGCTCTCTATGTTTGATTTTTATGACATTTTTTTTCATTATATACCAGAGAGAAAAAGAAAGGAAAGAATCCACTTTATTTTTGATAGGGGATCGTCATTTTAAGATCTCTTATGCCCAACTCGTTAAAGCTACCGATGGATTTTCTTCTGCAAATTTGATTGGAGTGGGGAGTTTTGGTTCTGTGTATAAAGGAGATCTTAATCATGGGGAAACTATTGTTGCAGTAAAGGTCCTCAACATTAGACAAAGAGGGGCTTCCAAGAATTTCATGGCAGAATGTGAATCCCTGAGAAACATCCGGCATCGTAATCTTATAAGAATTTTGACATCTTGCTCAAGTATAGATTACGAAGGCAATGATTTTAAGGCTTTAGTATATGAGTTCATGCCCGGTGGGAATTTGGAGAGGTGGTTACATCAACATGCAGATGGTATACAAGATGAACAAAACCATTTAAACCTTGTTCAAAGATTGAATATTGCCATTGATATGGCAACCGCATTGGATTATCTTCACCACAATTATCATGCACAGATTATTCACTGTGACCTAAAGCCAAGCAATATTCTTCTCGATGGTGATTTGACTGCACATTTAGGTGATTTTGGGATATCAAGAATTCTTTTGGAAGACACAAATAGGTCTCAAAATCCCACGAGCTCAATTGGAATAAAGGGGTCTATTGGATACATTGCACCAGGTAAAGTACCTCTTTTACTGATCTAGTATAAATTTTTCCTCTTCTTTCGAAAGTTGTAACTGAGCTTACCTTAATATGATGAATCTAATATTTGTCTTACCTATTCCATTCCAAAACCTTAAGGCATAATTACTCTGTTCTAATACATTTTGTGATATCTTTAGCCCCTTTCCTAAAGAAACATAAGTTTAATATCTCAAACAATTGAAATGTGATAATATAAAAATGCTAAAAAGGAATGTATGTTTTAGATGATATTTTGATTATTTGTATTCCTACACAAAAGTTTTGACTGCATCTTTCCTTATTGTAATCAAATTATACCTTGAATGTCATAGGAAACAAAAATGTGGTTTATGAAGAACTATGCATTTATGTAGGGGTTTGTAGTTTTTTCTATACAAAGATTAATGTGTCCACATGCCACATTAAAGTCTTGATATCAAATCATGCCAGCAAATGATCTGTTGGATTTAGACACTCAACTATAGATGTAAGAGGAGCCTATGTTCCTTGTATGCACACTGTAAGAACAAATTTGAAGATGCCCTAACCTCTCTTTGCATGTCATGTTATGTTATTCTTCCAATTGAGACCAATAAACTTAATTTGCTCCTATTCTCGCTAGTTATTCTTTCATGTCATGTTGTTTATCCAATTGAGACAAATAGGCGTTGCTCTTATTCTCACTAGTTTTTTTGTGTATTAACCTAAGATACATGAATTACAGAATATGGTGCAGGTGCAGGTGCAGGTGCAGATGTTTCAAGGCATGGTGATGTATACAGTTATGGGATTCTCTTGTTAGAGATGTTCACAGGGAAGCGGCCTACTCATGAAATATTCAAAGATAACTTTAATCTTCACTGCTGGGCTGAGATGGCTTTGCATGATGGAGTGATACCTATCGTCGACCCATCACTTCTCTCCATGGAAGAAGTTGAAGAAGAGGCAACAACAATTGTTACCAACATCACTGGAAGTCGAAGATACATAAGGATAGAGTGCAAGAGTGCCTTACTTCAGTTATTAGAATTGGAGTTGCCTGCTCAACTGAATCACCATGGGATCGAATGGACATAAGTGATGTGGTCAAAGAGCTACATCTGATCAGGGATATTTATCTTGGAGTTGGCACTCACCATGAAAATTGAATTATAATAAGGGCTACGAATAGTGGTAAGTCATCATTTCCATAAAAAAATTGATTTTAATGTAATTGTTAATGAAGCTGAAACTTTTTTGTTCTGTTTGAGTTAATTATGATTTTAATCTTAGTAATTTGGATATCAATTATAATTAAATGGGCCATTAGTGAATCATTATAGTCTTTTGTAGGATTTTGTGTTGCTGGTATTATATTCCTTGGCTCTTCAACTAATGCCTAAGTTAGAAATCAAAACGTTTCACATTGTTTTCAACACAAAGACCTAGGTTTCAATTTATTACCAATTGGAAAGGGAAATTGATTCCTCCATTTTTTTCCCTTTTCCCCATTGTCTTTATTTCGTTTTTTCTCTTCTTGTTATTCTTTTAAAGCTCTAAATGGATAGAAATCCTTTGGAAAACCTGATTAGTGATAACCGTTGGATGCCATTGAGTGAGCAAAAAGAATCAAAGGGTATTTTGATCAATGACATCCAAAAGGTAGAATTGACAAAATTACCAATTTGATTTTTCCCCTCTATTTAATGTGGTGTGCAGAGGATCATCCCTAGAATATGCATTCTTGAGGACCTAAGTTCCTCTAAATAAGGGTGTTTTCATAGTTTTAACACTTTGGAAAGAGTATTTATGAACAAAGACCCCTAAGGAGTTTTATTAACCTTTGATTGACATAATGGCCACCTTTCCTATTATGCCCAATCAAGAGGAAAATGTATTCAGTTAAGAAATCATCTCTTCACATAGCGAAATGAAGCCCATTTTGATAGGCTTGGCGATATGGAAAATGTAAGAAGTTTCTTCTCGTCTCATGATATGAGAAAGTTCTTTTGACTTTATTTTATTTTTAATGCTAGGGCTGTCTCCTATGGACATTGAGAAGCTAGAAAACTGAAAGTACAAAAACAGATTGAAGGCAGCTAGTACATTAGCTACAGCAAGAAGAATTCCAACCATGACTATGGGATATTTTTCCTCTCTTGCTTGATATCAAGGAGTAATCTAGAATATTGCATGAGCGTGTTCTAATTATGTGCCATGAGGAAATAATTGGGAGGCTCAGGGCATTATGTTTTGACTACAACAGTACTTGTGAAAGGAGTGCATGTCGTAGATATTGTTTGTCAATTGTATTTGTTTTCAATGTCCTATGAGGTAACTATTGTACTAGAAGTTCAATGTATGTAATGTATTTTTATTTTACCAAAAAAAATGTACTCATTTTTTAAATGAAATTGATCTATCCATAAAATGAAATATATCCATCATTTCTTCATACACCATCTTGCTTGTAGGATAGTTTTCCTCACTTTAAAGAAAGGGGAAAAGAAAAGGAAATACTATAGATATCCTTATCCACAACTATTTCCATCTCAAATTTGTGTAAGTTGCTAAATTGCGATTTCTTCTTCTTCTTTTTTTTTTTTTTTAATGTTTTAATGACTATAATGCTTAGTTCATAGTGCAGTGATATTTCTTTCATTGCAACATTAATTTCAAGATTATTTAAAGGGTACGCAGGTTACAAACAGAATTGATAATGAAACTTTTTTGCCCTTCATACAATGATGTGGTTTTATGATAATAGGACTAATGAAGGCTAATGATGTGATTTTTCCACACCCTTACTCCTTTCCCATGTCGTTTGCATTCTCCCCTCCTAGTCCACAACTAGAAGGTGTTAATTTCCAGCCCATATTAGTTGAATTGACCGAAACTGTAATACCCCCAAATCCGGATAAAAGATATGGATTATGGCTCTCGCGGGCCATCGTGTGATAATTGCTGAAACTAAAATCATATCAGAATCATGCCATGGCTGAAGATCTAAAATCATTCATAGAACTGGTTTAAAATTACTTTCTAAACTTCTTCATTCATTTGTTATTCACATTCAAAGCTACTATGTCGAACTCATCATACTTTTGTTTACATCTCTACAATCATCATTTGAATTATATCAGAAGTAATTTCTTTCAAATTTATATTAACCACAAAATCTCTAACAAAAGTCTCCAAGTATCTCTATCTCACGATCTCCTACTGAGGGGGTCTTACTCCCCTCCTCCTAACTTGTACACTCTACACAATGGCACTTTAAATGTATGTGCTCTGAAAAATATTCAATGAAGGAGGGGTGAGCTCAACTAACCCAGTGAGAAAGAACAATATCATATTAAGCGACTAAATCCAAATGTGTACACTTGATAAATCACGCTATAAATGCGCTTCTTTCATAAATCTATCAATTTAGAATATTATATCTGATCATATATAAGATATCATGCATGGCATTCAAAACAAGGAAAACATCACTTGTCATTGCCTAAAGTCAGTTATCTCAGTGACTTGCCATACTGTGCCTCATAGAATTGAGGACACCATTTTGTTACTAGTAATGCCGTTACATATTGCTGTCGTATATTGGAAGCCATCCCTAGTGTACCATTATGTATTGCCGTCGCACATTGAAGACATGTTTCTATTCATGCCATTACGTATTATTGTCACACGCCCCCAGTGTAACACCCCCCAAACCTGGTATGAGATTTGGTCGTTAACAGTTCACAGGATCATACGTTTTAGGGAGTGTGAATTGGAGTGAACTCGACTATAAGTCATCCTGTAACCTCAAAACATAATTGCAGTGGGAGTCTCTATCCATATCTATTCAATTAACATGATTAAATTCTAGTTTTTAACAGTATAGAACATAGTCTCAAAATTCCAAATTTCATGTCCTTTAAATTTCAAGTCTAAAACAGAATTTAAATAAACTTCAAGAATCAATCATAAAGTATGTCCTTGCACAACCATAATCTTCGTTGTCTTGGTTCTCCATACAAGTCTGATCATAACTACGGTCTTTTCATCTGAAAAAAGTTAGGGTAAGCTTCGGGAAGAAACTTAGCAAGACAACATCCGAACTTCATACGAATATTTTAAAAGACATGCACTATAACAGAGTTGAAAAATATATACATAAATATTAGGGTTACTCATCCCTATAACAAATTTCATGAAAACAATAACATAGCATATTCATAACCAAGCATAAACATCATGCCTACACTCGCCCAAAAACATAACCACGATATTCGAGTTTTATCTTGAGCATGCACATCAATGTAAACACAAATATCTACCTTGCACCGTACTACAAGTGAAGGTCACTCACTAAAGGTGAAGACAAGAAGTATGCCCCGTACCGTACTACGGACAGTCCTTCTCAATCACAATTAAATAATCGTAAACATCCATACATCCATAAGCACGCAAGGAGTTACCATGCTTCCAAAATCATGAAGAATATCATCATAACATCCTTCTCACTATATCTCATGCTACTATGCCCTTAAATCAATAAATTTCTCAACATAGTTTTCTTAAATAAATCTTTTAACACATGCTTGAACAATCAGAATTTTTGAACAAGAGAGGAGAATATTTTAAATACAAAATGAGCACCAGGTAATAGATGTTACCTCACAGATCTAATGCTATTGAAGTCCCCAATCGAATTCCCCAGAACCCATAATTTTATTTTTCCAAAATTGAGCAAAAATTTTATAGTGCTTCAATGAATTCTCTAATGATTCTTCAAAATCCTTCAAAGGTACTCCTTAAATCTTTCACCATTTGGTTCTAGCCTTAATTGATGAAGACAAATCTAGTCTTTGATTAAAATCAAGTCTTTGAAGAAGATCCTTCTCCTTCTCTCTCTCTTTCTCTTTATTTTTCTTTTCTTCTCTGGTTTTCCTCTAAAAAACGTGGAGCAACAGCTTATGCATGCCCCCGGTTGCTTAATGGGGTTTTTCAACGCCTTAGATGGATTTCCCTATTATTCCTCTAATTCCCTCTAAAATAGGAGTCCTAGTGATGAGGTGGCATTATTCTTCAACTAAAATCCTTTAGATTAAAGTTAAAATAACTAACTAATAGGAGGGGCCCACCCCTTGGCCGATCAAGGGAGAGAGGATGTAGGAGTTGTGCGGGGGTTTCTTGGTGTTTGGCTTGAATGATTTGCTTAGCTTGGAGTTTTGACTGACTAACAAACTAATGCTCTCCTCTTCTACCAAAAAAAAAAAAAGGCCCTCTTTTAGGAAAAAAAAACAAAAACATCCAAAGCTGCTTAGTCAGCTTTTACTTTTTTTTGGTAAACAAGTCTTTATTGAATAGAAGACATGCAAAAGCTCATGGAGGAAGTGAGGAACACAACTCACTCAACCATGGAGTGGAAAGGGGCCATTCAGTCGTGCATGTTACCTACAAAGCCCTCCTTGCCAAGGAGTCAGCAAAGCTGTTAATCTCCCGTGGAATACAAACAAAATTACAAGAAACAAAGGATGAACAAAGGTGGATAATGTCATCCACTAAAGCCCGAATGAGTAGGGGTGAATCATGCCCACCATTCTTAATATAGGTAACCAGACATCTATTATTAGACTCAATCACCACCTTCTCATAGCCAACTGCAATCATCTCCATCATTGCTAACCGAACTGTAAGAGTTTCGCCAACCAAAATATCTGAAAACGAAGATGGACATGAGACTGCCTTAAGCACCACACCTTTGTGATCTCTACAAACAAAACCAACACCAGCCTTGTTCAAAGGCGCTGAAAAACTTGCATCACAGTTGCACTTTACCATACCAACTTGAGGCGCTTCCCAATGGGGGGGGGGGGGACAGCAATAGGCACTGAAGAGGCATATTGAACCGTATTAAGAATATCACTGTACTCATGGTAGGCCTTCCACGCTGCAGAGATAACTTCACTTGGTTGCCATAACTTGCGCCCAAACACCGCATCATTCCTAGATAACCATATGTGCCAACAAAAAAAAGCTACACAAAGTTACCAATGATCTGGACTCCTTACCCAAAGAGGAGAAAGTTCTCCAAGCAGATAACCAGTCCGAAAATTCCAGATTAGCATTCAATAAATAGTTTGAGCCAAATGGACTACCAAACCACACTGCCCTTGCAAAAGAACATCCCAAGAGAACATGAGTAATAGTCTCACACTCACCACATCGAACACATAGAGGATCTGCATGAACATTGCGTCGCAAGAGGGCATCACCAGTGGCAAGTCCTGAAGCACAAGTACGCCATAAAAAACGCTGGACCTTGGACAAAGTTTGACACTTCCAAATAGATTTCCACACAGCCGAAGGTATAGTGCTCCAGGAATGTACTCTAGATGAGGTAGCAAGAGACAAACGCCTAGATGCATCTTTATTAGAAAGTAAGTGATAGGCACTACGTACCGAGAAAGTTACTTGCTACCCACTCCAATCTATCAGGCCAATCAAAGATGGAGAGGTTGATATTAAGTATCCCTCTAATATCAGCCTCGTTAAAAAAGGCCGATAACACATCACATCGCCAGGTATGAGTGGACTGATCAATAAGGTCTAAAACCTTACTTAGCCTAGATAAATGTGGATTTGGAGAGGTGATCTTATACTCACAAGCAGTAGGAATCCAGGCGTCATCCCAAATACTAACTTGAGTACCATTTCCAATAGTCCAACATAGCCCAACAAGTAATACCCTTTTACCTTCCATAATACTCCTCCAACCCCAACTAGGACGTTGCCCATTAGTAGCTGCCAAGAAATCATGATGTGGAAAATAAATAGCCTCTAAAAATTTGAACAATAGGCTATTCAGATCAGACCATAGCCTCCAAGCCACCTTTGCAAGTAAGGCACTGTTATGTCTAGAAGGATCACGAAAGCCTAATCCACCATTCTCCTTTGAAAGACACAAACGCTCCCAAGAGATCCAATGCATCTTAGGTTGCCCATCAGTATCACCCCAATAGAAATTAGAAGCCATTTGCCGCAAAAACTTGTGATATGAGGCTGGAAGCTTAAAATGCACACAGGCATAATTGGACATAGAGAAAACCACAAACTTCAATAAAACCTCCTTACCAGCATGTGATACAAGCTTAGATTTCCAACCTTCTCCTCTTTGTCGCACCCTATCAGAGAGCTCATGAAATAAAATGGTCTTAGAAACACCAAAATCCGTAGGCAGCCCCAAATACTTCTTTGGTCCTGATCCATAAGGCACCTTCAAAATTCTTGAAAACCACCTTTTAAGACGAAGATGTGTATTTGGTGAGAAAGTCAAGCAGGATTTCTTTAAGTTAATCTCCTGACCAGAAGCCTTGCAATAAGTAACCAAACAGGCCTTCAAAGCATATATCTCATCCAACTTACCTTCCGTAAACAGGAGACTATCATCAACAAATAAAAGATGGGTAATCGGTGGTGCACGATTGCGAACCCGTATGCCCTTAATGTCTCCTACAGTTTCAGCCTTCATAAGCAAGCAACTTAAAGCATGAGAGCACATAATAAATAATGCTGGTGACAAAGGATCTCCTTGTCGAATTCCCCGAGAAGGAAAAACTGTTCCCCTTGGTGCCCCATTGACAAGGATTTGGTAAGAAACAGAAGATAGACAAGCCATAACCATCCTAACCCAATGGGCTGAGAAACCCAATTTCAAGAGCATCTGCTGAATAAAAGACCATTCCAACCTATCATATGCTTTCTTCATATCGAGCTTTAAAGCAACAAGTCTCTTCTTACCCTTCTTCATCTTTGAAATATAATGAAAGAGCTCGTGAGCAATCAAAACATTATCACTAATTGCCCTGTTAGGAATGAAAGCAGATTGATAGGGGGATACAATATCATCCAAAATGGACTTCAGCCTTGTGGCCATTATTTTTGTCACAACCTTACAAACAACAGTACATAAAACAATAGGCCTGAATTGTTCAGGTAACTCAGGATGTGGTGTCTTTGGAACAAGACACACCAAGGTTTCACTCAACTTAGTAGACATAACACTAGTAGCAAAGAAAGATGATACAAAAACAAAAAGATCATCTTTGATAATATCCCAATATTTATGGAAAAAAACAAGTGGAAAACCATCAATGCCAGGTGATTTGAGAGGACTCATCTCAAATAACACATCACGCATCTCAGCTAAAGTGGGGGCTGCACAAAGCATCTCATTTGTATCTTGTGAGACACATGTATCAACTGAATCCAAAAAAATATCCAACGCAGATAAATCAATCCCCTCTGAATGAAAAGCAGCATTAAAGTGATCAAGGATTTGCTGATATAATTCTTGATCATTCTGAGTCCATTCTCCATTCGGCATCTTAAGTTGTAAGATCCGATTATAATTCCTCCTTTGCAAAGTGGATGCATGGAAAAAACTAGTATTCATGTCTCCTTCCTTTAACCAAGTTATCCTTGATTTCTGCCTCCATAATTCTTCCTCATTTGCAAGGGCTTCATCAAGCGAACACTTGAGAGATTGAAGGTTAGCATGAATTTCATCAGTTAAAGGCAAAGACTGTAGCCTTGTGATTTCAGAAGTGAGGGTATGGATATGATCTTGAACACGACCAAAAACCTCCTTATTCCACCGAATATAATCCTGCTGGCAAGCATTAAGTTTCTGATCTAAGACCGAGGCTGGCGTTCCTGAAACAGAAGAGGACCAAGCAGCACTAGCAACAAGTGGATAGTCAGGGTGTTTAAACCAAATAGACTTAAACCGAAAAGGCTGTTTTCCCACAAAACGTCGCCCCTCAGTGTTAATAAAGAGTGGTGAGTGATCTGACCCAATTTGTGTTTTAGCCATAACAAACACTTCTTCAAATTTCAGCCTCCAAGCCTGATTACAAAGAGCACGGTCCAATCTAACTTGAACATTAGCATTACCCGTACGCCTGTTACACCATGTAAATTGGGGACCATGACACCCGAAGTCCATTAGTGAACAATCATCAAGCATACCTTGGAAAAGAGACATATCTCTAGAATCATTCCCTTGCCCTCTCCTCTTCTCCTGCGAAGTTAACTGGGAATTAAAGTCCCCAAATAACAGCCAAGGTTGAGATCGATTTACACTCATAGTAATCAAAGAATTCCAAACATGGTGTCTCATAACTTTGATAGGGTCACTATCAAAAGAGCTCACAAAAAAAAGAAAAATTAGCCACATCTGTAACTAAGACATCAATAATACATGCAGAGGAGGATAAAAATTTGTTACTTAGGGTATAATCCTTGAAACTTTTCTGGAATGTCAAGCCAAAAAGGCTCAAGCCAATTCACACTTAACCAGTTTAGACAATACAGTTATGGTGTGATTGGATTAATGTGTATTATCAATTAACGAATTTTTGTGAAAAAAATTATTACTTGGGTGAAATTACAAAAATGTCCCGTCAAGGTTTCCTTCTAGAAAATCAAATGACAAAAATACCCCCATTATGTTAGGATATTACACCCAGTCATACCGTTACGTATTGTCGTTGCATGTTGGGAGAGACCTCTAAGTCTCATCCAGTACCCAAACCCTCTAGAAAGGGTTGGCAATCACAAGATCTTTACTATTAATTTAATTTCATTCCTTTCATTTCTTGAGTCTATAGTACTCATTTTCTTTCGTTTACTTACTTCCACTTCTAATCTACACCATCCATCCCAACTCTTTGGTGGGATGGACACTGACAGTTTCAGTTCTTTTTTGTACTTCTCATTTCACCTTGGGAATATCATTTTTCAATATTTATAAACAATTCATAAAAAATTGGACAGAACACACACACACGCACAAAGAGGACACAAAGGGGATTTGGGTCCTCTGTAGCACGACACAACGTGTAGTACACCATCCGACGGTCTGCAGCACACGGGCACGCAACCCAAGACCTATGTGTCGCGCTACAGAAGAGTCCCACGCAGACAAAGGAGTCGATCGAAAGAATATATCATTGGAGTAAAATATGCACTTATAGGAGAGAACAAGCAAAAATTGCCAAAAAAGGAGGAAAGGGGAGAAACCAAAAAAAGGTAGAGAGGGGCATAAAGAGGGGAACCGTCTGATCTCAAATCAAGCCCGCCAAGAAATGATTTTGTTTGTCTAGACCTGCCCAGAAAAACATTTTCCACAACTTCTTTTGGAACCAAATTTGATTTTGTAATACAAAACAATTAATTATAAGCTCTTATGTTAAATAAAATTTCCTTTGCAGTAATTACTTGATTAGAAGAGGACTTATGGTGATTTAATCCAATAGTATTTTTGTAAATTTTTCTGACATTTTGAACTCAACATTATTCATACATCTCTGGACTCTGGAGCTTAATTAAATCAATGGACCTTGACATTGCAGTCCTTTGATGTTGCCATTATAAAGGAAAAGTAATGCAATTACAAGTAAAAAAAGTAAAGATGGTGTTAAGTATATTAGTATACATTAGAACAAGAGATAAGATGGAAAATATATTTGATTAATCCTTATCATTGATGGGGTTATGTTTTGGACTTTAGCCTTTTTTATATTTTATATTATTGTTAGACATATTATGTAGTAGATTTGGCAAAAAAAGGTAGTAGTTAGTAATAAATAATCATTATCCGCAAAAATTACATCCATGATTACGAGGCGTATCTTGCAAATTGCAAGTTTGCAATCCAAATGACAGATGCATGGACACTCAACCCATTTTGTTAGGTCAGAGTGGCAAAACGACAGGTCGGATTGCCATAGTTGTAGTTGTTGTTGTTGGCCTTCTGATTATTTTCATGCAAAAAAGTTTTCCATGATGCCAGTGTATTATAATCCTCACATGAGTTTTTATATTGTTTATTCTTTTCAGTAATGATCGTGTGGAATCCACATGAATTATATCGATCCCAATATATTATCATCCTCTCACATGAGTTTTTTAAAATTATTTTCTCTTTCTTACATTGATCGTGTGGAACCCATATAGATTATAACATTTCTCATACCGTCACTAATGTGGCATGGAAGATACCCCATATTGTAGTAGTCTTAGCTAGGAAACCCTTCCCTTTAAATAAGGGAAAGGGAGAAGAAAGGGACTTAAAGTCCCTAAGAATAACAAACCTCACAAACAAAAAGAGCCTGTAAGGAGAAAAGCTAGCTAATGCCTTGAAATGATATTGTGTGCAACCAGATATCTTATAAATGGTATTGCACCAGTTTTACACTAGATTCTTCCAGATCGATCATAAACTTTTCTCATATACAATAGATTATGTACAAATGATTTAAAAAAAAAAAAAATTAATAATAATAATTATATACAAATCAAAACACTACATATATTTTCAATGACGATGCACCAGTATTGCATTACATCCTGTCTCTGTGGTCTGAAGAGCTCTTCTGATGTCAATTCAACTCTTCTACTTCTGATGTAGAATGCAAAGGAATTCCACTTGTTATAATGCTATTGTCCCTTCCCAGTAGCAAGCAGCTTCTTAAGCTGGTGGACCTCAAGCCCATATGAAGCTAACTGCTCTTTCAGCTTTGCAAATGCCTCCTCAAATCTCTTGTTCATAAAACCAAAAAAAAAAAGAAAGAGTAAACATCTAGTAGACCCCCTGGGGATTGTTCACCTATCTTGTAGTCCCCCCATTAATTAAAACCTTACTTACAGACCCCTGGGACCATAGTTCAAAATCTCGCGAAATCTCGATCGAGATTTCGACCCCCTCGAAACGAAATGACCCCTCGAATCAAAAAAATACTAAATTTTGATCGAAATTCTCAAGTTTTCGAGATATGTTCAAAATCTCGCAAGATTTCAAAAATCTCGAGAAAATGCTTTATATAAAATACCATGTTTCGATGGTCTTGGTCGAAATTTCGACCGAGACTGAGAAACAGAGCATTTTTCCTCTTTTGCTTGGTTTTTGAAGGTTTTTGCTTATTTCTTCTTAAATCTTCCACTTCCCACTTGAATCCTTGCCACATCTACGCCGGAATCACTTGGAGAGCAAACTTCTTAGCACATCTGTGAAGCCTTTCCACTATTTCAGGTAAAACCATATTCTCAAAATTGATTTTTTTTAGGGAAATGCTTGATCAACATGTTTGTTTGTGATGAAATAAATATATGTTAGACACCGGAAGCCGATCTACGACTTCACGGTGTCGAAATTTTTTTATATATTATTTATTTATTTTTCTACTTCAAAAATTGGATTTATTTACAACAAAAATCAAAAAATAATAGGGGTTATGTGTATTGTATGGTGATGAATTAAATATATGTTAGACACCATTGGCCGATCTATGGCCTCATGGTGTCAAAAATATTTTTCTGCCAATAATTAATTATTTTAATTTTTAAAAATTAAAAAAATATTTAAAAAATTCAAAAAATAGCAAAAAATAAGAAATAATATGAGGTTTTTGTTTTAAAATTACTGAAAAATATAAAAGTAAATTGTACATACTTCTTATTTGCTGCCCATTTACATATCTTTTCAATTTTGTTGTGCTAGGCCAATATTTATTTGAAAAATATTTTTAAAAATTGTTTTTAAATATGAGAAAAATATGAGGGTTAGGGGAAAAATATTAAATAGTTATATACTTATATACTTGTGTTAGTGCTCTTAAATCTTAATTCTTAAACATTTAAAATTTTAAACTAAAAGAATTGATGTGTTTTTGTGATTAATGAATTGTCTTTTATTCATGCAACCGTAAACTAGTCTGATTATGACGAACCGTGGTAAACGACAGAGCCAGAGGCAAGAGGGGTAGAGGCAGTCGGCCCAGACCCAGGAGGAGGAGAGCACACCCAGGCGCACTAGGGGTGACATTGCATGGTTGCATGGCACTCCAATTGATGGGGATAAAAGAAAATCCCAATGCAACTATTGTCACATGCAGTTTTTGGGAGGTGGTGCCACTAGACTCAAACAACATCTAGCTGGGAATTCTCCTGAAGTGGTCGCATGTCATATGGTCCCTGTGGAGGTATCTAGGGCTGTCATTGATTACATGAAGGGAGGGAGTAAGAGGAAGGCTCAGAGGGAGAAGGCAAAAGTAGATCTTGAGGAAGCAGTGAGGTGTACAGCGGGAGGCCAATCAAGCCATCGTGATGATGATGATGATGACAGTGATGATGTCTATGTTCCTGATGATATAGAGACTGAGCAAGAGGCTAGGGATTGGAGACGAGCACAGATGATGCGCAGAGCCAGTTATCATGAGGATCAGGAGAGAGTCGAGAGACAGAGAGTAGGTGGTAGTGGAGGAGCTAGTACCTCTAGAGCTGGTGCTAGTGGTAGTGGAGGAGCAGGTACAAGTGGAGGAGGTGGGTTGCCTAATCCCTTTAGGAGATCATAGAGTACGAGGGCAGCTCCCCCTCCGCCTCCACCACCACAAGATGACCCAGCAGTTCACTAAGCACTTGGTGTTTATAGAAAGAAAGGCAACAAACAACCAAAAATCAAGGGAGCATGGAAAAATCTGAAGGGGATGGTGAAGGAATCTATAGCTAAGTAGATGTTATACCATACCATCCCAGCAAACACAGCACAAGGCCCCTTTTATCAGACTATGATAGATTCCATTGCTGAGGCTGGCCCAGGGTATAAGGGGCCCACCCCATATGAGATTATGAATGTGTATTTGCCCCAACAGAAGAGAGAGCTTGAAGACTACATCAATGAAATGAGGGGGCTGTGGGAGAACTATGGGGTGACCATAATGTGTGATGGTTGGACTGGTCCTACAAGAAAGTCCATCATCAACTTTATGGTGTATTGTGATGGGAGGACAGTCTTTCTGAAGTCTGTTGATGCATCCAAGGAGAAAAAGGATGCAAAGTATATCTACAAATTGCTGAAGGAAGTGGTAGAAGATGTAGGAGTGGGGAACGTTGTCCAAATTGTAACGGACAACGGAAGCAACTACAAGAGTGCCGGTGAGAGGTTGATGCAAAACAATAAGTACCGGTTGTTTTAGACTCCATGTGCTGCCCATTGTATAGACCTCATGTTGAAGGACATGGGAAAGATCAAATTGGTACAACATGTCGTGGAAAAGGCAAGGCAAATGACCAACTTTGTCTACAACCATGGGTTTGCACTAAACCTCTTGAGGGAGAAGTGTGGGGGTGACTTAGTGAGGCCAGGCATAACTAGATTCGTCACCAACTACATTGCACTCAAGAGTATAGAAACCAAGAAATCTGGACTGAGATTAATGTTTGCTTTTGAAGACTGGTTCAACTGGAATGGGTCCAATACCCATGGTGGTAGGGAAGCACAAGCTACAATTTCATCAGATGACTTTTGGTCTAAGTTGCATAAAGTGGTACAACTTCTGGACCCAGTGGTCAAGGTTTTGCATATAGTTGATTATGCTATCAAGGGACCAACCATGCCACATCTATATGTTGCCATAGACTTGATGAATGAAAGTGTTTACAATGCAAATCCACGAGGTAGCAAACACTTTCTCAAAATTATCAAGGAGCGCTGGGAAAATCAACTTATGCATCCACTGCATAAGGCTAGTGAGTGTACACTCTTTGTTTTTTATGCAATTACATCTTTTAAAGTTAATTTGAAGGATATATTACTAACTAGTCAATATGTAATGTCAATTTCAGCATATTATTTGAACCCCAAGTACCAATACAGTCATAGGCTTGGGTTGAATAATAGTCTTATTGACGCAGTCAAAGAAGTAGTTGCCAAGTTGGAGCCGGATAGTAAATTACAGGCGATATGCAACAATGAGGTGAGTCTTATAAGTTATAATTCATTTGGAATTACTCAAATCAATACTAAATAGTAACGAGTCATTACTAATTTTAAATATTTTCCAAATGATTATAGTTGAAGACTTTTAGGGATGCATTGGGAAGTTTTGGAACCAAGCCAGCAAAAGGCGGACACGCGGTGATGCCGGTACTCATTAGTCATTACTTCATTAGTCATTACTCAATTCAATATCTTATTCTTTTGAAATGAAGGTGACATGTTTCTTTTGTTGTAATGTAGCTGAATGGTGGGTGTTGTATGGGGGTTCGGCAAACAATTTAAGAAAAATAGCAATCAAGGTTCTCTCCCAGACATGTTCAGCATCTGGCTGTGAACGGAATTGGAATACATTTTTTCTCATCCACTCCAAGAGGAGAAATAGATTGGGTTCTGAACGTCTCTCTGACTTAGTGTATGTGCATTATAATTTGAGGTTGAAGATGCAACACATACGCATGGGACAAGAGGGTATTAGGAAAAATATCGATCTCGCCGACATTTTCCAGGTGGAGTCAGATGATGAAGATCCTATTGTTGAATGAGTGAGGGATAGAGGTGAGCCAGTGTTAGATCAGCCTAGAGGTAGACCTGACCCCATGATAGCTGAACACATAGAAGCTGATGTGGATGACTTCATGGCTGCAGAGGGTGAGGTACATGCACGGGACGCGTCACCCATACCGTTCCGATCTCTGGTGGTGTTGATGAGGAGGATGAAGATTGGTCTATGTCATCTGGTGGAGATGGTGGTGGTGGTCCTGGTGGAGATGATGATGATGGAGGTGATGATGAAGGTAATGATGGACGTGATGATGATGGTGATGGTGGTCAAGCATATGAGGGAACTCGAGTCCCGTTTGTGGTACAAGAGCAGCAAGAGGCAATCCGTGCCCCCACCGGCCCCACACCACCCACACGGCCCACATCGTCCACCTCGACCTACTCGAGAAAGCGGCGTGGCGACCGTCCTGGTGTCTGGTAGTGGTACTAGTAGGCAGGTGAGCTTATGGACATTGATGCCCTATCGGCTCGTTGGTGGGTGAGTATTGCGATAGAGACAGATCTAGTGGGCATTTTCGTGCCCCATCTTTTCATGTAGACAAGAGTCCATCTCCACACAATCGAGCATGGTTCATCTCATTTACATCCATGTGGCGAAGGGCATTCAGGCGTACCCTTGGGGGGCAAGAACCTATATCTTCTCCATCCATTCCCGCTTTTGAGTATGACTCCCACTCATAAGGATATAGTGGATCGTCTTTTGTGCATGACTTCTTTTCCTACACTGGCTACCCAACCCACCAGCCGCAGCCGTACAACCCGTACATGCTCCCGAGCCGTCATATGACTCATATCATAGTGGATCGATGGGTAGTACTTCTTCACGCTTTGGTGACCTATATCCTAGGATAGGTTACCTTGACATGTTGATGATGCAGTTTACATGGTCACCGTGGATGACTACACTCGCTTCTTCTCCCGGACTATGACGTGGCATGCATTTGTCCTACGATCGGAGAGCAATACACGTCGGCTCCAGGACCATGAGTGGGGTTTATCCTGGACGGCGGAGTAGTTATTATTAGCAAATTTGTAAACATTTGAGATGAATGATGACTAGTTGACTAATTGACTTGTAGCCTTGCAGGGGACAATTGGGGATATTGACATATTGTGATTTGGAATGTTTGATATCATCTTCTTAAATCTTAACTCTTAAGTTGTTATTTGTTAACTTGTTATTGACTTGATGTCTTATGTACTTAATATTATGATTTATGACTTAACTTATGAGTCATTATGTTTCCAACTTAGTTCCAAGTCAATTTACTTGTTTAATGTACAATGTGTATGTGTAAATGTGTAATTAACTAAGTTATACATTAGGGTTCGACCGTACATTGCCACTCAATGGTGCACATCCAAAACACCATTTTAGGTGACTATTTTTGCAATTTGAACATTTAAATGTGTTTATATAGCCTAAAATAGGGTTTCCATGAAGTTTTAGGCCTTAACTTGGCCTAAAACCCACCGAAATGACCTATCGAAACATACCAGAAAAAATACATTATTTCGACCAAAATATCCGAAATTTCGAATATTTCGGATATTTCGGTCAGCTCGAAATACTGAAACAAAACGAGTTCTCGAACTATGCCTAGGACTAACGGAATACCTATTCCGTTAGAGTAAACAGGTTAAGTGATGATGTCAGCATATTAAATGTAAAAAATACCCTTGTACATCTTTAATGAAAAAAAACAAAATGGCAAGTACCTTTGTACCCTTATTTCATCTCCAACCTTGAAAGAACAATTTAGGGCTCAATTTAGAGAGAAGCTACGTCGTCGTGCAGGCCGACGCTGAAATTTCTTCTATTGGCAGATCGTGCGATGGCCGGCGCTGGAATATCAAAGACCTTCGAAGGAACCTTCCATTGGGGTATCGCAATGGCAGAAATGCAGAACTCAGAAACAGAGAGCAGTGGCCACTATTTCTCATCATCTCCATCTTCTCTTGCTTCACCTGGTTCATCTTCAGTCCCTTCTTAAGCTCGTCTGAGACCCATCAACGCAACAGATCAAATTACAAGACACAGAAGTGAAGAAAACCAACCAGCCACAACACTTCTGAACTTATCAAACCATACACGGGGAGACTGTTTCAGTCCATAAATTGCCTTATGAAGGCGACAAACTCGGACACTATCCTCCCCTTGAGCAACATACCCAGGAGGTTGCTCCATATATACCTCCTCCTGGAGATCACCATACAAGAAGGCGTTCTTCACATCCATCTGAAATAGAGGCCAATCAAGATTGACAGCCAAGGAAAGTATGATACGAACAGAATTTAAACGAGCAACAGGAGAGAAGGTCTCAAAATAGTCGACCCCATAGGTCTGTGTAAACCCTTTCGCAACCAAACGGGCCTTGAACCGTTCCACAGTGCCATCTGGATTGTACTTAACTGCATACACCCAACGACACTTAACAAGATCCTTACCAGGTGGTAGATCCACTAATGACCAAGTCTTACGAGAGATCAAGGCATCCATCGCCACATCCATAGCAGGTCTCAAATTTTCAAATGAACACCAAATTGAATACGAATTTCATTATAAAATTGTTTGAAAACAGAAACAAACTAAGATCTATCCTTCAAGAGGTACAACCATGTCATCCGAGAATGATCATCAATAAAACTGACAAAATAACAAAAACCCAATCAACTCTTGACCCTGCATGGCCCCCAAATATCAGAATGGACTAACTGAAATAAAGTACTCCTAGACGCTGGACTCAAGGAAAAACAGTACGATGCTGCTTGCCAAGCTCACAAGCTTCACACTCAATACGGGAGACGGATTTGCAGCTAGGAACTAGATGTCGCAGCTTGGATAAGGAAGGATGTCCTAGCTGATAGTGCCAATGTAATGGAGAAACATCAGAAGAACTAGCAACAGCCGTTGTTGGAGAAGTTGCCAAATCAAAATAATAGAGACCACCCTTCTCATGCCCGCCACCAATCGTCATCCTCGTTGCGAGATCCTGGAAGACACAATGAGATGGATGAAAGGTTATAGAGAAATTTAAAGATTTAGTTAACTGACTAACAGACAAAAGATTAAGAGGCAGCCTAGGTACATGAAGAACATTAGTCAAGGAAAGAGTAGAGGATAAGGGGATATCCCCATGACCAATAACAGGAATAAAAGATCCATCGGCAATGGAAATCCGAGATGAATTAGTAGACTGAGTAAAAGAAGAAAATAAATTAGGCTTACTAGTCATATAAGAAGAAGCACCGGAGTCAATGACCCACGGAGAGGATGAAGAGGCGAAACATGCAGTAGTACTTGAGTGGGCGAGAGTAGTTGAAGGAGTGGAAGATGATGATGCCTCCAGTTGTTGAACTCGTTGTAATAGTTGAGAAACCAGGTCACTAGAAGTACTACCACCATCAGTAGGAGACTCATGATTAGTGTTAGAAGGATGCACAGAATCAGCCGCTCCATCAGAGACTGCGGCATTGGCAAATTGCTCACGAGCCCATTGTGGTTTGCCATGTTTCAACCAGCATTTTTCAACAGTGTGGTTAGGACGACCACAATGAGAACACCATCGAGAACCACCATCACTAGAAGAGGAACCAGCAGGGTTCAATCCAGCCCCTCGACCACCAGAAACAGCCCCATGACCACGACCAGTTCCAGAACCACGACCACCTCGAGAAGAGGTACCACCACCACGACTACGCCCTCCAGTAGAAGTAAAAAAGGCAGAGTTATCCTTAGAGACAGGAGCTGTATCGATTTGACAATGGAAGGAGAAACAACCCTTTGTATGCGATAGTAAGCTTCATTCATAGGCGGGATCTTCTCACCATCAATAATTGGCTTTTGACTGATCAAGATCGAGAATCTAACCCAGAGAGGAACTTAGCAACAAGAAATTGAACGTTGAGCCTTAATCACAGCAGACATCGGTAGATATAGGCTGGTACACATTGAGTTCCTCCCACATGCCCTTCAAAGAGTCGTAGTATTCGCCAAGAGATTTTCCCTCTTGCTTGAAGGAGAAAAACTTTTCATACAAATCATAAATCTGTGAAAGATTAGTGTCTTGAAAGTAGCTCTCCTTGAGTTCTTCCCAAACACCCTTGGCAGTTTTATGAAACATCACGTTTGAGGCTATGGAGGGTTCCATGCTATTCCAAAGCCAGCAGAGGAGGGTTGCATTCTCAGCCTTCCAATCTTCATATTTATCATCAGTAGAGGCTGGAGGAGTCATAGTAATGTAAGACATCTTCTGTCGAGCAGTAACACATACCTCAAAGGCTTGAGACCAAAGAAGATAGTTCGAAGCACCATTCAACTTAATGGTAGTAATCTGAACATTAAAGTAATCTGTAGGAGGCTTAGAATCAGCCATGAAAACCAAGTAGATGATATCTCAAAGCTTGGACAGATGCAGCCAACAAATAGGACAAGCCAAAACAAATCGATTTCAGCCAAAAAAAAAACCCAAAATAGGGCAGAAAAAACAGAGGACCCGATAATCTTGAGAGTAGCAGCCAAAAAAAGGAGACCAATTTATGGCCAAATAATCACCAACAGCAGAGAATAAAACCCCAAACCAGCAACCAATGTAGAGAAAAAAAATCCAAGAGAAGCAAAATCGATTTCCACAGGGTTTTTTTTTTTTTTTTTTTTTGGAAAATCGATTTCAGGTTGGGGCAGAAAACACTTCAATCATCCACTTTGCAGACAGCCAAACAATAGCACAGCAGGGAACCCTAGTCCATTATAATATGACGGGTTTAGGCAATAGAAGGCAGCATATGGTTGCTGTGGACCATGATAAGAGAGAGCATAGAAAAGTCTTCAAAACTGCAGGAGGGGAACAGATCGTGGATCAGAATTGCTGCTCTGATACCATGTAATAGTGCAGACCTGCAATCGTGACCAGTAGAGAAAAAGAGGGGAGAAGATGGAGAAGAGAGATCGATAGAGAGAGCAGGAAAACTCCCTCACGATTTTCACTTATATTGACTTAAATCACTTAACAAGAGTAAATCCCCAAAACACCCTTAGTACAGAAAATAAACTAGAAATATAAATAAGATAGAAATCACACCAAACACCCCCAAACTACTAATTCTAATCGACATCCTTAACAAGGACCATGGAGAGACCAAAAGAGCATCTCATTTGAAGAAAAAAGCAGTTGGAGCCCACCTCAAGCAACTCCAGCCACTACCATGTTATTGCCAGCCTGTTTGGTATTATTTTTCTCTTTCCTTCATTCAACCAGTATTGCAGCTGAGGTTAGGTTCATTTGGATCGCCCTAGGGTGTTTTTTAACATCCCATGGTCTTGCTTCATGTTTTTACGAGTTAGTACTCCAGACTTTCCCTTGTTTTCAAGTTACCGCCAGCCCCTTTTATTCTCTGTTTTGCCTGTGCAATTGGTCTATGATACTTTGGACTGCTTGAAGTTGGTGACTTATGTTGTTTGAGCTTCCCTAATGGTTGTGTGATGAAGCTATGCTTTGAAGGATTTGATGGGGTTGATTTTCTTTAAGATGTTTGCTTTGTTTGATTGCTGGACTATGATTACCAGTGTTTGAAAGGCTCTTTTGAGCTTATTTAGGTTGAGACTATACTCCCCATTTAAATTTGGGTGTTCACCCTACTTTATAAGCTTGTTTCTTCATCATGTCTGAGATCAGTGGATCGACAGAGGTTGTTTCGAGTAGTGCTCCTCCTACTTAAGTGATGATGTCAGCCGGACATAACTCTGGAAATGGCCAAAATACCCTTATGGATTGGTTGTCCTAAAGAACACTCTTCTTTCCTCTTTCGTTCTACTACTACGGTAGCCATTGCCACTTATTCGAAGGTAGCCATTGTCGTGGATCAAAGATCTGGTTTTTTTCCTCTTCATTTTCCTGGTTCACTCACCCAACTTCAAATCCATGTCTCTGCAACTCAAAGAAATGAAAAAAAATTATGCCTTTCCGTAGAAACAATTGAAGCTCACAGTAATATCAAGCGAAAGCTCTAAAATCTTAAGATCTAAATTTGCTTCTATCTGCAAACCCTAAACTCTGCCATGTTTCCAATCTGAAGCCCTATGATTTGCTTCAAGTCTTCATTCTCAAGGACGCCAACGTTTTGATCATACTAGAATTGGTAATTCCTTCAATTTGATTTCGTACAAAAAGATCAAATCAATTCAGTTTACACCCCTCCCTCTGTTCATTCTGGCACTTGGGGGAGTCGAAGCTCATTCCTAATCTGGGTAACTCCACAATCTCGCTTAATTCATCTAAGGTCGACCCTAAAGATGATGACAAAGGCGACGATGACGAAGAAGAAGAAGATGGAGCATCAAATTTGTGTGAATTCACCTAGAGGGGGGGTGAATAGGTGAAAGTAGTGGAATATAAATACTTGTGCGGAATTAAAAAATGTTATTAAAATAAAGCAAATAAATTGCAACAATAACACCAAGATTTATAGTGGTTCGGCCAAAACTTGCCTACATCCACTCCTCTCACCTTAGAGAGAATTCCACTAAAAGAATCTTGAGAATGAGTAAGAGAACTCGTACAACTCTTGATTGAGAACAAGAGGACTCAATACAACCAACTACTTTTGATTTCGAGCAAGAGGACTCAACATAACAAACTACTCTTGATTTCGAGCAAGAGGACTCACAACATATATTAATAAAAGATTACCAGGGAAGGATTACCTCAACCTTAGTAAATGAGTAGCTAACTTCCACTTGAAGCTTTAAGGCGAAGTGAATATAAGTAGCTAGAGAGGGAAATGAACTTGAATGAATCGTGAGGAAGTTTTCCTGCTCTCTCTATCGATCTCTCTTCTCCATCTTTCTCTTCTCTTCTCCTTCTCCTGCTCCATCTTCTCCCCTCTTCTTCTCTACTGGTCACGATTGCACGTCTGCACTATTACAGTCTTCATTCGCGCTCCTTGCAAGATCTCTTTAAACAATTCACATAAAAAATCCTTCTTTGGAACCCTATTGCACTAATACAGTCTTCATTCGTGCTCCTTGCAAGATCTCTTTAAACAATTCACATAAAAAATCCTTCTTTGTAACCTAGGGTTCCAAAGAGAGAGAGAGATGAAGGAACAAGAAGATAACTAAGTCAAACCAATAAAGTGTGCTCTGATACCAAGTTGGAAGGTAAAGAATGTAAAGAACAAGGCGATAGATGGAGGGAGAAGGTTGAATAAGATACAGAAGAGGGTGGAATGTTGCGTGTAAGAGAGTTTTCTCTACCACACCTATATTACTTCACTAATAAGATGAAAGGAATTACATACACCTCCCTAGAGAGGTAAAGGTAAAAAAGGGAAATTGCAATATAAGGCAAGTAGACAACACAGGTATCCCCTCTCAACTATTTTTTTTCCTAGGGGATCTTCTCTCTGGATGAGAATAAAGAAGCAACTGTAGCATCTCTGCTGCATTTCAGACCACTGTTTGATGTGTTCCACTATCCTGTTGGGGCAGAATCGCAGTCGACCCAGACCTAGAGAACAATATGGCAGAAATAGAGGAGATCAATAACTAAAGAACCAACCAACAGATGAGGCGGAAAAACTGGTCTGCACTTGTGGCTAAAATATCATGGAAATCAAAGGTTAGATTGTGTGTAACGACAGTGGACAGAAAATAGAAACTTAAGGAAAACAAACAATATTAAGTTTCTAAAACGAGGATAACTCCCAACTTCCAAATCTGAGGTTATCTGATGGAGCTGCAATTCTGGACAGACGTAGTATTATTAGGGAGGAACATCATATAAAAAATTAGGCTCAATCCAACAGTAGGATGGGCTGGAATCTTTAAGAGAAGACTAGAAAACAAGTGGTCATAATTGGTATGCAAGAAAAAAAAACTTAGTTAGAAGATTAGTAGATCAAAGAGTGAATAAAACTAAAACAAAACAAAGAGAATGGACACAAGGAAGGTGGAATCGAACTCACAGAAGAAGGATTCAGACATTCAATTTACCTAGTTAGACACCCACACACTCACCTCGTAGCTTGCTAAAATTGAGAACAAAATAGAGAGAAGAGGAGGGGAAACAAGGATATAACCTGGTTTCACCACCTGGCCTGCAGGAATGGAATCACCACCATACCCAACCTATTGAATCGCCACAGTATGGTCTGACTGGAATCACCACCAATCAGTGATGCAGCTAAGTCACCTAAAGGGTTTATTTTATTGGAAATAAGCCTTGTGTTGGGTTATGTATGTGTCCTTTGATCCCGTGGGTTTCTTGTAACATAGTTGTCACGGCGATCCAAGTCGGTGGAGGGGTGTCACGTCGATATATCGACATGTCGCCAACGCCATGGCGGGCATGTCAACCATGTTTTATTTTTTATTTTCTCTATTTTTAATGTGTTAATAGATGTATACTCAAGCTATGTTTTATTTTTTCTCTATTGCTTCTCAAGTTTTAAGAAGAAAATTCAGAAATTGATGAAGAAATCAAAGAGGGAAAGAAGAAATCGAAAGAAATCGAAGAGGGAAAGAAGACAGGAAGAAGAAATCGAAGAAGAAATCGAAGAGGGAAGAAGAAATCGAAGACAGGAAGAAGAAATCGAAGAGGGAAAGAAGAAATCGAAAGAAATTGAAGAGGGAAAGAAGAAATCGAAGAGGGAAAGAGAGATAGGAAGAAGAAATCAAAGAGGGACGCCATGGCGTAGGTCGCCATGCAACCCTCTCCAGCGCCAGGACGCCATGGCGGCGCCATGACAACTATGCTTTGTAATGGGCCTAAAATATGGGTACAAAGTAGGAAGACTAGATTTACTTCATTTGTTTAGTTAGAGTCCTGTTTCGAGTCAATTTCTTTCCTTATTTTAGTTTCATAGTCGCTGTATGTTACCAAATTAGTTAAGGATTGGGTTTGGCCTTTCATTTTTAGTGTTTGAGTCTTGATTTTGAGAGCTTTATGTTGCAGATTTCGATTCTGACTTCAGAATTATTCTGTCAACATTATTAGCTTTCATATTCTGTAATCAATTTCAGATTCTGTTAAGTATTCGATACAATCCTATTCCAAGTAGGATTGCATCTAGATGCATTGAACCTGAAATCGAATTATCTATTCTGCTGATTTGTTTGATCTGAAATTAACACTGTTTACTGGTATTTTGCTGGCGAAGGCAAGAAGATGGCCCCTGATTCTGTCGGTCCTGTCGATGGAGTGTCATTGGACCCTGCTATTCCTGTCGAAGGAGTTTTCGATGGAGTTTTGCTTGATCCTCTCCCCTCCGCCTCTGCAAATGGTCCTCTACACCAACCGGCTGCTAGCAACTTCCGATCACCTTCCCGTGGGAGAACTAGGAACAGAGTTCGTCATCGGAATCCTCGCCGGAAGGTGACCGGCCAGCTACTTCCTCAAAGCCAGCAGGTTTTCAACTCTGACCAGAACAGATTCAGCGTCCTTGCCGCTGACGACGATGAGGCAGATGAGTCTGGTCGTATCTCGTGCCCCGAAAAACTCCCTTTTGATGTTCTCCCTAGGAGCCGTTCCAGGATGTCGTAGGATCCACTCTCTAATCCTTCCTTTCCTGGCTCGCCTGGGCCTCCAGGCTCTGCAGCTGGTCTGAGGTCGTCAGCCATGGCGAATAGCTTTGCTCCTGTGACTGGATCTCTGCCTGCGCTTTCGTCTCAAGGTTCTGTTGAAGCTCCTTTGCAACTAGCATCGTTGTCTCCTTTATGCTCTCCTTCTGTGGGCCACTCAGCCTTTGACCCCCTTGTGGGCCCCCCAGGTCATTCTCTCTTTGGGCTTGAGCCGCGATGACTATAGGCTTCACCCTTCTAACTCAAGTGAATCTCTCCCACCCTCTGTTATTCTCTCGGGTTCACGGGTCTCTTTAAAACCCGCAAATCCCAACCCATCAGTAACTCCGTCTTCTTCACTCGATATTTCAAATATTTCTCCCTACCCTGCTCGACCGTTAATCACTTGTGTTTCCCCCCTCCACTGCTCCTACCGGCGTCATCACCGAAGCGAAACTCGTTCGAGATCAATCCTATCCAGGCTCTGTGAGCCATTGTTGCCTCTTCCCCCTCTTTCCTAATGTTCCAAGGCTTCATCTGGAACACTAGGGGCTTGAACTCCCCTTCTAAGCAAGCTTTTGTTCGTTCTAAGTTGCGTCAGTCTTGGGCAAACTTCTGTTGCTTCCTTGTAACTCATATTAAAGAGCCAAACCATGCAAAAATTCTGCATTCTTTAGCCCCTGGCTGGTCTTTCCTCTCTAACTACTCTCATCACCCAAATGGTACAATCTGGATTCTTTGGGACCCTTCAAAAATCTCTTTATCTCTTCTTTCTTCTTCCTCTCAGTTTATCCATCTTTCTTTCTCTGACTGCCTGGGTCATTTTTCCTTCTTCTTCATTGTGATCTATGCTCTCAACAGTCATGCTTTGAGAACTCCCCTGTGGTCAGATCTTCTTTGCATCGCTAGACAGCTTGGTGATCACCCTTGGGGCTTGGGGGGTGATTTTAATGTGATTAGATTCAGTCATGAAAAGAAGGGTGGTGATCACTTGGACTAGGAAGCTATCAACTCGTTCAATGAGTGTATTGAAGAAATGGGTGTTAATGATCTAAGATGAACTGGGTTCCCTCTTACTTGGTGCAACAAAAGAGCAGGTCCTAATAGGATCTCTTGTAAACTTGACAGAGTTTTGGTCAATGAAAATTGGCTTTCAGCTTTTCCTTCTTCCCATGCCAATTTTGACAGTCCGGACATCTCAGACCACTCCCCCATTTCTCTAGCCATTCAGCCCTTCCCTTCATTTGGCCCTAAACCCTTTAAATACTTTGACATGTGGGCTTCTCACCCCACCTTCTTATCCACTGTTCTTCAAGCTTGGGAAAAACCTGTAAATACTTTTTCTTCCCCTCTCATTGCTTTTTCCAAAAAGCTCAAAAATGTCTAGATAGCTCTCAAGGACTGGAATGCCTCCACTTTTGGCAACATATCTCAGCAGGTTTTGGATTGCAAAGACAGACTTGGCTCTATTCAGATGCGATTGCAATCAGATCACTATAATGGTGGCCTAGCTGAGGAAGAAAAAGCTACTTCTCTCGAGCTCTCTACCTTGCTAGCTTGTGAAGAGAGCTTTATGAAGCAGAAATCTAGAATCAAGTGGCTTGATCTGGGGGACTCTAATATTGCTGCTTATTTTCACAGATCCCTGAGGGCCAAAGTTAATGCCAACTCCATTGTTCAGCTCACAGCTCAAGATGGTTCTACTATCTCCTCTGTTAAAGAGATCAAAGATTTGGCTGTTCAGCACTTCAAGGGTCTCTTCACCATCTCTCATTTGGCTCTTCCTCCCTTCCCGAATGGCATGCTCAACAAATTCATCCCCTCGTCCCTTCATGATTCTTTGAGCTCCATTCCTAATGAAGATGAGATTGTGGCTGCCATCCATTCTCTCAAGGTGTCGGGTGCCCCAGGCCCTGATGGTTTTAGCATGGGGATCTTCCTAGCTGCCTGGGACATAATCAAGATGGATCTTATTGTTGCTGTGGTCAATTTCTTCTACAATCCTTATCAGGTCAAAGGCATTAATCACACTTTTCTTTGTCTCATCCCTAAAAGGATGGTGCTGCTGCTATGAATGATTTCAGGCCCATTGCTCTATGCAACCTTCTGTACAAATTCATTGCCAAGATCCTTGCTAGGCGGCTCAAAAGTGTGGTGGATATTCTTGTCAGTGACAACCAATCGGCCTTCATTCCTGGAAGACACATCTCCGACAACATCCTCATTTGTCATGACATTGTCAGAGGTTTTGAGAGGAAAAATCACTCCCCTACCATTCTCTTGAAGATTGATATTCACAAAGCCTTCGATTCTTTAAGATGAGATTTCATAAGTCAGGTGATGACTAAGATGGGGTTCCCTTGTATCTTTGTAAACTGGATTCAAGCTTGCATCTCTTCCCCAAAGTTCTCTGTGCTTGTTAATGGCAGCCTGGCAGGTTACTTTGATGCCTCTGTGGGAATTAGACAAGGCTGTCCTCTGTCTCCTTATCTGTTTACTTTGGCTTTGGAAGCTCTCTCCAGGGATATCCAAATCTGTACTGATCAGCAGCGGATTGCGCCTATGCCTAAGTGTAAAGCTCTCAATCTCTCTCACCTGGCCTTTGCGGATGACCTAATGATCTTCTCAAAGGCTTCCATCGCCTCTCTGGAGTCTATTATGCTTTGCCTGTAGCACTTCCATGAGATTTCGGGCCTTCGCATCAACCCCTCAAAGTCTCTTATATTCTTTGCAGGGGGTCTCTGAGATGGATAAGGCTCCTTTTCTTACCAGACCTGGGTTCTAAGAAGGTCACTTGCCTGCCAAATATTTGGGGCTTCCTTTGATTCCTGCCAGGCTTTCAGCTCATCATTGCACCCCAATGCTTGATCTCATCCGCAAAAGGCTTCAGTTATGGAAAGGCAAGCTTCTCTCCTATGCAGGATAGTTAGTTCTTATCAGATTAGTCCTGGAATCCTCTTACATCTACTGGTTTGGAATCTATGGGTTGCCTCAAGCTACTATAAAATCTTTGGAATCTTTGCTGGCTTCTTTCCTTTGGAAGGGTAATGAGACTTCCAAATTTCTTCATCCTCTTCCCTGGGCTGCAGTCTGTCTACTGAAGAATGAAGGAGGCTTGGGCATCAGAAGAGTCAAAGAAGTGAACTTGGCGGGTATCTGCAAGTTAATCTGGAAGATCGCCTCTAAGCAAAAGAGCATCTGGGTGGACTGGATTTACTCGGGGTACCTTCGGCATGATTCCATTTAGACAGCCTCCCTATTGGCGGATTCTTCTTGGATTTGGCGCAAAATTTTAGACTCCCGACACCTGGTCAAACATGTCATCAAATCTCAGATTGGGGATGGGCTCTCTTCCTATCTTTGGCAGGATCATTGGCACCCGAGGGGAGTTCTCCTCCCTCTGATTACTCCTCGGACTATTTATGCTTCGGGCCTCCACAGGCTCTCTTTGGTGGCTGCCATCCTTCAACAGTCTGGCTAGGCCCCCCCTCCTACTTCCTCTCAGGACCTTGCCCCCATCTGGAATGACCTCCCCTCCATCTCCAGGAGGCCTTTTGACAATCAGGACTGTGTAAACTGGATGGCAAACAGCCCTCCGCTCTTCTCCTCCAAATCTGCATGGGACATCAATCGGCACAAGGGTCCTCTAGTCTCTTGGAGAAAGTTGCTTTGGTTCAAGCACCATATCCCTAGGCACTGCTTCACTGTTTGGAGGATCTTCAACAATTGTCTCCCAACTCAAGCTTTTCTCCGGCACCGCCACATCCCGGTCTCCCTCTCTTGTTGCCTATGCTGGAGCAACATAGAAGACACGGATCACCTCTTCTTTGAGTGCCCTACTGCAGCAGCGATATGGAAAGGAATCTTGCTTAAATGTTGGCATACTCCCAGAAGAATCCTTCCCTTCTCTAGGGAATGGATTTGGATTGACATGACTTTCTCTGGTCGCTCTTTATGTGATACTGTTGGGAAGCTTGCTTTTTGTGCTACCTTGAACCACATTTGGATGGAGCGTAATATAAGGAAATGGACCTCCAACTCTAGATCTTACCGGCAGATTTGGGATTCTATTTCTTTTGAAATTATGGCGAAGTTATCGTCTGCTCCTCCTTTTTGTACTGACACCCCAAGGAACAGACTTATTGTTGATTCCTGGTTTCCCCCAGCCCACAAAGCTGAGGCTCGGGGCCTTTCTTATTTTTTGTTTTGTTGCTCCCCTTTGAGGGCACTGTTTTTCTTTTTTCCTTCTTGGTAATGAATTTCTTATTCACCCAAAAAAAAAAACTAGATCTGTAATGTGTTCTTTGATCAGACTCATAGTTTGACAGATTTGCCCGTCCTAGTGTCACTATGATTCCTTGTTCTTTTCTGATCTACCCATTGGATCAGTCTGAGATTTTCAGAGAAGGTTTCCCTTTTTGAGAAGAGAACAAAACCTGAATTCTGGATCCATCTGATTGTCTGATTTTATGATATGAGTTTTCTCCTATTGCTGGACTTTTGTTTTCTGTTTTTAATCCTGTTTTGGTACTGTTTTGATCACTCCAATTCAGTATTACATTAATCAGGCTCTTGGAATCACCACCAACAGGTGTTACAGCTTACCACTCAACCTATCCAGATTCATCACTGAACCAAAGAAGAACAAAATTTATTTCTCGATCGTCTCTTCTATTATAACAGTACATTGTTTAAATAAAAGACTCAAATACAGAAAATAACAACTAGAACCTTCCCTACGTGGATGACACTACTCAAAATGGAAACAATAAAAATGGGAACTCTCTAGAAATTCTTGGTAGAGAGAATTTTCTAGAAATTTAACAAAATAAAAAATACTAACTAATCTAATGCTTCTTAGCTAAGGACCTAATAACATAAAAATAGAAACTTTCTAAAACAGACTCCATTGAAATCTTCTCAGCAGAATCTTTGGTCAATCATCAAATCTTCAGTCAAACTAACCCCATGTGAACAGTAAACCAGACCAGATTCTGGTTTAATCACGAATCGTGGACTGAAATCTTCCTGCCCCTTCTTGTGCATGTCCTGGATTTCCTCCTTGAACTGAACGTTCATCAAGTTTAAAACCATCCCCCAATTGTGATCAGGCTCAAGATTGATAGCAGTTTGTTTCTAACCCAGGTCCAGCTGGGGTGGGGCGGAATTTAAAGTCCATGGCAGGGTAGTGCTTCAGGCATCTTCTGGTCCCATTAGGTATTTTGATACAGTTACAATCGATTTGAAAGCAGCCATTCAGCATATTGAGAATGCTATTCAACATAGGAAGCAGCGATCGGTCATAGAAGGACACTCTAAATTGATGATTGGATGGCTTCAAGTAGGTATAGGAGGTCCCTGGAGATAAATGCACTATATCAAGAAAGCTTAGGTCTTGTTTCAAGTATGACCTCAAATAGAGCTGATTGGAGGGCAAAGATCCATGTAGCCAATCCCATTTAGTTGGAACAATGCTGAGTTGTTGTTATTGCTGTTATGTTCTTTTCTTTTTTTACTATTTGTATTAATCTTTTGTCTTTGCAAGGATCCATGTAGCCGTCCCCTTTTATTTGGGATAAGGCATTGTTGTTGTTAGAAGAAGCATAACTGGCTGGAAGCTGGATCAATTTCAGCAACATTAATACCTTCTTGCTAACCGCGGGATTCTTGCCAACCACAGAACTTATTAAAATCAAGAGAAAAGCAAGGGATAGAGATTTTCTAGTCACATACACAGTTTGAATTTCCTCGTCCTTTAATGTCTCCATCTCCATTAAAGCAACCACCTCAGAAATTAGAACATTAACTATCGCATTGAAAGCATCTTTACTCAAATTTCTTTCCTCAAACTTCTTAAAGTACTCTATTACATATTCCTTCCTGTATAAAAAAATATAGTTTACCAACTTCATTAGTATGAGCAATTCCACCACATCCCTCCACTCTCCCCCCATCCCCATTCCCCACCCCCAACAAAAAAAAATGAGTCAATTTATGGAACGTTCTGACATAGGACGGCAAGGAATAGTCCCACTAAAGTATGCTCCCATGTTTTCCTGCCTGCCATACCAGTATACTCCAAAGTACATGATGCAGATCGAAGCATGAAGAAGACAGACAGAATTCCCAAAAAAAATTACTGTTCAAGTGAACAGTACCACAAGTTAATGTTCACATGACACTGTTCTTGTGAACAGTGATTTGGGGTAGATATGGACTGCTGGTGTGAAGATTAGGTGCTGGATGCTGGTGGAATATTCTATTAGAAGATGCTATTAATTTAGTTTCTATTTTATTAGTTATTTGTTTCTAAATTAGAGTTTTTATTTAGTTGCTTAGCTTTTATTTAGAAGTTTCTATTTTAGTTTCATTGCTTGTAATCCAAGTCTTAGCCTTATAAGAGACTTGCTATTTTATTGTTTCTATTTTTATAGTTTCCAATTTTAGGACTTGTCAAAGTTAAAACTTTCTAATTTTGGCAACTTGACGAGCAAGTCGTTGCTACCTATTTATATGTAAGGCTTTTAGAAGCCAAATAGATGATTTAATGAAGTTGATTATTATTGCTTTGAGCAAGTTTTTGTTAGAGTTATGTACTAAGGGTAGTTTGAGTACTAGTCTAGTTTCTTACTTTCGTATATTGTATTTTCTGTTTTTGCCTTTTACCTCCCTAGGAAGGTATATGTAATTTCCTTTATCTCATTAGTGAAGTAATATAGGTGTGGTGGAGACAATCTCTCCAACACACAACATTGCACCATAGTCTTTTCTTCTCCTTCTTCTTCAACCTTCCACCTTCCACCTTCCACCTTCATTTCTCTCCTTGTTCTCTTGCATCCCTTAACTTCCAACTTGGTATCAGAGTGCCCTCCGTTTCTGGTTTGAGAGTCGTCCTACAAGCTCTCCACCTCCTTTCCCTCTCTTTGGAACCCTAGGTTACAAAGGGGTTCCAAGGAAGAGGCTGATATGTGAAAACTTTGAAGAAATCATACCATATCTCTAGATGAAGCTTATGGAAGCACTAAGATAGGTCTTCATGTGAAGACTTGGCTGTTTGAAGCCCAAAAAGACAACCCAGAATGCTGTTCTGTGAACAGTAACCCGAGAAATTACTGTTCCTTTTTCTGAAACAGCCCTTGTTCTCCCTCATCTTGGCTTTGTTGAAGCTTCGACCTAGCCCATTGGAGTCTCCCTAGGGTCCCCATTCATGCCCCCAAAACATTGGTTGCAAAGGAGGAAATCCCAAGGTCTGCAACTCACTTTTTATACTGCTGCTACAGTAACTCCGCCAGTTCTGGGAAGTTTTTTTTGTTTCTCCTTCATCCAAGGTCAGTTGGAGATGAAATCAGGTCCTGTGGAGTCGCCTTGGAGTCTACTTTCAAGCCTATATAGGCTCAACTAGTGATAATCTAGCCCTCTTTCTCTGCAACTCCAAACTGTGATGCTCTATAATGCTGCCAGCTGTTGAAATAATGACTGTTTTGTGATATACTACTGTACTGAACCTATTTGATGGGTTTTATTTGCTGAGTTATATTGTTTCAAGATTATGGGTTGTTTTATAATGGATAGAAGGTGCTACTGTTGAAGAAGGGAGCTACCAACCTAGATGGTATGTGATACTTTCAGCCGCTTGGTGTTGGTGAGGTGTGTTGTTTGAGCCTCTCATGTTGTTGTATGATGCCATTACACCTTAAAGCATATGGTAGAATTGGATATAGTTGAAGTATTAGCTTGGTTTGCTGCCTGGACTGCAATTACCAGTGTTTGAAAATTTCTTTTTGGGTTGAGAATATACTCCCCTTTGGATTTGGGTATCATCCCCTTTGTTGGTGCATTCCTACATTATGTCAGCTACTGGAGGAAATAGGTTCAGCTGTGATCATTGTGGGAAATTTGCAAACACGAGAGAGAGATATTAGATACTTTATAGTTGTTCCCCTGGTATGCACGGCAGCAGGAGAGGGGGAGCCAAAGCATGCTTCTTGATGACTGAAGTTGCACCTATGGGATCTCCATATGGACTACAGACAAACACCACATACCTCACTCAGGATGATATTGCAGCATTTCGTAGGGTTTTTTTCATAGCTGGATAGCCCTAATTCTACACCTGTAGTGACAGACTCTTCAGCTTTCACTTTATAGACCTCTACATCTGGCCCTTCCACTACCTCTGCATGGGTTATTGACTTTGGAGCCACTGACCCTATGACCGGCATATCCCAATGTTATGACTCCTACTCTATCTACTCTGGTAAGGAAAAGATTAGAGTTGCTGATGGTTCCCTTTCATCTATTTCTGGTAAAGGTAATGTTCGTGTCACTTCTTCTATCTCCCTTGACTCTGTTCTTCATGTTCTTCAGTTTCATACTAACCTCTTCTGTGAGCCACCTAACCAAATCCTTAAATTGTTCTGTTACTTTTTTTTCCATCTCACTGTGTTTTTCAGGATTTGGTAACAAAAAGGGTAATTGACAGAGGACGTGAGGAAAAGGGACTTTACCTTCTTGATCAAGGAAAATCCTCTCTACCTACTGTTCAGTCCTACGCATGTGGGCGTAATGACAACAGTACTGTCGATTCTGTGATGTTGTGGCATCAATGTTTGGGCCACCCTTTTTTTGGAATTATGAGGACAAAATTACCCCACTTGTTTTTTTCCATTCCTTCTTCCCATATGTTTTAGTGTGAACCCTGCTTGTTTTCTAAACATTGTCGTTCTCCTTATCCTTATCAGGGTAATAGATCCACTATTCCTTTCCATATCGTGCACTCTGATGTTTGGGGGTCTTCCCCCACTACTTCTTTGTTTGGCTATTGATATTTTGTTTCCTTTGCTGATGACTATTCCCAGTTAACTTGGACCTTTTTTATGAAACAAAAAAGTAAGGTCTATAATGCCTTTAAAAATTTTTATCAGCTCATTTATACTAAGTTTCATACTCATATTCAAATAGTTTGTTCTGATAAAGGGGGGGAGTATATGTATGGGGGGCTTCAACAATTTTTTACTGATCATGGCATATCCATCAAGTTGCTTGTGTTGATACCCCTCAACAGATTGGGTTGGCTGAAAGGTAATATCGTCATTTGTTGGAAGTCACTAAGAGTCTCCTATTTGGTATGCATGTTCCCAAAACCTTTTGGTCTGAAGCCCTTCTTACCGCTACCTTTTTAATCAATCGCATGCCCACTAAACTCCTTGGCTCCAAATCTCCTTCAGACTTAATGTCTCCTCAGACTTCTGCTTTCTCTCTTCTTCCCAAGGTGTTTGGGTGTCTCTGTTATGTCCATGTCAATAAATGTGCCCAGACTAAGCTTGACCCCAAGGCACTCAAATGTATTTTCCTTGGATATTCATCCTCTACCAAGGGATACAAATGCTATCATCCCTCTTCCCGAAGGCGCCTTCTCTCCAATGGATGTAACCTTCTTTGAATCTATACCTTTCTTTACTCCTTCTCAACATCCTCTTTAGGGGAAAATAGTAGAATTGAAGAGGTCGTTTCTATCCCGTTCCTCCCACCTTTGCCTACTTTTCCATTTCTGTTTGATATTGAGAACACAAAGAAGGGGTTGTTGTTGATACTGATACCCATTCAGATGTTGATGCTAGCAATGAAAATGAGGTTGTTGTGGAAAGTGGCTCTGGTAATAAGAATAATTACCACATTTAGTACAAAAAGGGTGAATGCTTGAAGAGTAAAGAAAAGAAGACCTACTAAGAGCCCTCTTTGGATCCACATCCTAAGATACATCCTCCCCAGTCAGGTAACATTCCTTCTCTTCCTTCTAATTTAGACCTTCCTATTGCTGCTAGAAAAGGAAAGAGAGCTTGCACTAACCCTGTAGCCCAGTTTGTCTCTCATGATGCTTTCTCTCCTACAGGTGTTGCCTTCACTGCTGTCCTCTCTTCTATTTCCATTCCAAAAAATGTCACTGAGGCCATGTCTAACCTAAAGTGGAAGCAAGCCATGTCTGAGGAAATGATGGCCCTTGAGAAGAACTGTACTTGGAAACTGGTTAATCTTCCCAGGGGGAGGGTTCCAGTTGGATGCAGATGGGTCTACACAGTCAAGTACCAATCAGATGGTACAGTTGAGAGATTCAAGGCCCGGTTGGTGGCTAAAGGCTACAGTCAGGTGTATGGGATTGATTATCAGGAGACATTTGCTCCTGTAGCGAAGCACAACTCAATAAGAGTTTTTTTTTATCTTTGGCGGCTAATAAAGATTGGCCATTGTATCAGTTGGAAGTGAAGAACGCTTTCCTCCATGGTGACCTAAAAGAGGAAGTGTACATGCAAACTCCACCTGGTTCACGTGTCCCTCAACTGAAGGGAAAGTGAGCCTGCTCAAGAAGGCACTATATGGTCTTAAGCAGTCCCCGAAGGCTTGGTTTGAGAGGTTTAGACAAGTCATTTTCAAGAATGATTATTCCCAGAGCCAAGCTGACCACACTTTATTTACCCGTCGAGGTATTGGTACCATCACAACCCTTATTGTCTATGTTGATGACATTGTAGTGATTGGAGATGACAGGGCTGAGATAGCTAGGCTGAAGACCTACTTGGCTCAACAGTTTGAAATTAAAGATTTGGGTATTTTAACGTACTTCTTGGGGATTGAAGTATCAAGATCTAAGAAGGGAATAAATATATGTCAGAGGAATTTTATCCTAGACTTATTGAAAGAGACAGGGATGTTGGGCTGTAAACTAGCAAACTCTCATATTGATCAGAATCATAAGCTAGGAGAAGACTGTGGACCTTCCCTTTTTTATGCTGGGAAATACTAGAGACTTGTAGGGAAGTTGATTTCT
The DNA here is from genome assembly GCF_018873765.1 of Telopea speciosissima. Classification (NCBI taxonomy): domain Eukaryota; kingdom Viridiplantae; phylum Streptophyta; class Magnoliopsida; order Proteales; family Proteaceae; genus Telopea; species Telopea speciosissima. The sequence goes on along the minus strand of NC_057925.1, from coordinate 12,555,885 downwards.
CTCTCTTTGACTTGCCCAGATATCACCTATGCAGTTGGGTGATGAGTCAGTTTATGCATGCCCCCAAGAGTGGGTACTTGGATGCTGTTAACCGGATCCTCAGGTACTTGAAGTCCTCTCCAGGAAAAGGTTTCCTATATGCCAAGTACAACCATTTGAGAATTGAAGGCTACACTGATGTTGATTGGGTTGGTTCAGTTTCTGAAAGGCGATCTATATCTGGCTATTATACTTCTGTGGATGGTAATATAGTCACATGGAGGAGTAAAAAGCAACCAATTGTGGCTGGATCAAGTGCAAAGGCAGAATTTAAAGCTATGGCTCATGGAGTATGTGAACTCCTATGGTTGAGATGGCTGGTCCAAGAGTTGGGATTTGATACTGAGGCACCTATGAGACTCTATAGTGATAACAAGGCTGCCGTTAGCATAGCTCACAATCCTGTGCAACATGACAGAACAAAGCACATTGAAGTGGACCGACATTTCATCAAGGTGAAGATTGACTCCGGCTACATATGTACTCCCTTTGTTAAGACAGGTGATCAATTAGCTGACATCTTTACCAAGGGGCTCATTCCTCATCAGTTTAGTACCCTATTATGAAAGCTGGGAATGTATGACATTTATTCTCCAGCTTGAGGGGGAGTGTTAGAGTTATGTAATAAGACTGGTTTGGATACTAGTCTAGTTTCTTACTTTCTTATATTGTATTTTCTGTTTTTGTGTTTTACCTCCCTAGGGAGACGATCTCTAGGGAGGTACTATAGGTGTGGTGGAGACGATCTCTCCAACACACAATATTGCACCATATTCTCTACTTCTCCTTCTTCTTCAACCTTCCACCTTCATTTCTCTCCTTGTTCTCTTGCATCCCTTAACTTCCAACAGTTTTCTCTTGTCCATGTGTGTGACATGAAGAGCTGGGAGGCCTGGCTGAGAGAGCTGAATCTCCTTATCCCTTTTCCCTTCTTCTCTTATTCGATTCCCTACTGTTCCTGCTGTTGTGTGACTGCATTCAAGTGTTGCTACCTGCTACTACATCTGTGAAGACTTAGAGAGCATCCTAAACAACAACTGAATCTGCTGTTGCTGTCCAGAGGCAAAGAAGACCACTTTCCACACTTGTGGCTGCATCAGTTCCGTATTCACTGCTGCTGATTCGAAGGTCTTGATCTCAGCACTCTTCCTCCCAATCAGAGTGATGCTTGGAGGACTTCTTCAAGCCCCTAAGGAGCCCACTAGACCTCAATCTTGAACCCTGCTGCTGTTCCTTTCATTTTTATCGATCTTGCTGGCTGCTGCAATTGATCTCCTGCTGGTTTCCCTGGTTCGATGTCGACTTTTGCATTAATACATAAATACACAATGTAGACCCTCTTAATAACCAAAAGGTAAAGTCTTTATTGGAGATGTTCTTGCATCACTTTTCTTTCTTTATTTTAATCAATATGGTTTTTACAGGAGAAAGGAATAAAGATCACAGAAGCCGAGGAGCCTCAAAGAGAAGGCACAAAGAGGAATGCTGCCCCCAGAACCATCCTTGACTGAGCCACACCTTTCCTAGCTAAAATGCTGAATCATCAGCCACATAAACCATCAATCATGGCCCCATTGGAATAATATATTTTAGGACCATAAAAGAGAATAAACTTCACAAGGTGAGGGAACCTAAAACAACCACGAGTAGCTGAATCACCTTTAATAATTATATTGTCATGCCTGGCCGAATAGAAAAATCCAATCCAACTTCTAGTGATAAAACTTCAGCCACAGCCAATTCACCTTCACCTATTGGACCAGAATAGGCAAGAGATACCTTCCAGAACTATCTTGAATCATGCTACCAACTCCAAAAGGAACATCGTTCCCAAATGAACAACTGAACATCTGTCAAAACTCAACATTGCAATACCAACAGGATTCAGGAGGATCCCACAACCTGCTCAAATATGGTCCAAGAAGAAATCACATAAGACTGAAAAGATAGCTGCATGGAACATCTTTAAAGAGAGGATCCACCTATCGCAATGCCCCTGCATCGCTTCCACTAACATGTAAAATATAAGAGCATTTTTCCTTCTTTTAACAATCTTCAAACTCCTTGTCATTAGACCTCACTCTGGATTCAGCAACCATGTCCTTCCTGGAGAAAGCTGCCCATGGCTAACCAACCCAGCAGATCCCACCATAGATACATGTCTTCGGTTGATTATTCCTTTTCAAGATTACACGTTAAGAGTTCAAGGTTCCCAACACATTTGCCCAGACATGAACTGAAACCTGGATATTTTGATCATCCATTAAACTCCCACCTTGAGAAAACCAATGTATGGGTGCAGATTTCAGAATCCAACACCAACACAAGGTATCACACTCAGCAAAGCCCCAAAAAGGAGTCAAAGACTCAAGGGTGTATAGAAGTTTTCTCTGAATGTTTCAAAATTCATTTCATATATTTCTATAAATAATTATATTTGTGTTATGAAAAGACCAATATATTTACATGACTACTTTATAATTATTCTCTTTAAATATTATATCTAGTTTAGCATGGTCTATAATTACAAATGAGTACTCTCAAAACATGTATGTACACATATAAGAGTGTAATCATTATTTTATGTGAATATTTTTATGTTGAAAATACATTGGTGACACTAAAGTAGTTTTGGCAATAGTATTAGGTGCAGCTCCATGCCATGTTGGTGTTAGAATCTGCCCCTGCAAGCATCAGACAGGGTATTTTGATGACATGTAGTTTTCCCACATTTTAGTACCCCTCCGTATCTAAACCAATAATTAAGAAATCAAAGTCCATTTAAACTCACCTTATATCTTACACTGGAGCAAATCACAAAGAGAAAAATAAGAAAGACGAAATGACATACACAATTGAGAATGGAATAAACAAAGGGAAGGTTGCCAGAATACCTGTAATCCTCCATACATCATGTGCACATGGGAATCAAAGAACCCTGGAACCACAACCTTCCCCTTAAGATCTAATTCTTTAGTCCCATCAAATATAAAGTCCTGCATTCACATGAACAATGCACATGAAAATTAACCTATGTTAGGAATTAGAGACTGTAAACTTGCTCTAGTACAAAGAAAAGGTAAATTGGTGATTTGTGATATGCAGACCCTTCAGTTTACTCAAAGTACCCATGTCACATACAGCATGACATGGATATACTGCGGATGCGTTTTCAGCTTCAAATCTTTTCTCTTTTTTTCTTCCAAAATGTTTTTGGATTGGGTGCAAGCCCATTATTTGGACATTCAACCAACATATAGACTACGGAGGCACAGAGACATCAATATTATGTATCTGGATTTTCAGCATAAATATTATATATGGAATTCTCACTGTCATTTATAAGTTCATAAATACATATTATTATCATTGCTAAATGTTCTCATTCTTGGATACATATAAAGAGCACAAGTTATCTATTAATTAACTTGCTTACTTAGAATGTCTATAATTGCTAGTATGCCCATGTCCTAGATCAGATTCCTAGACACATATCCACACTGGACATCAGCACTAATACTCATGTGACAAAGAGGGTGATCAAATAATGATGCATAATCTGTCTACAAAGAATATTAAAGTGGGAAGCCTGAGAATATCTCTGATTTTCAACAAGAGAGTTAGTACAAGAAATTAAGCAAACACAATGTGGACAGATTCAAATAAGCAAAAATCATTTGCTCAAGGATGATATTCCACTAAAGGAAGTTATCAAGGATGGACACCTCCATGTGTCCAAAAACAGAGCATTGATTCACCATGTATCGATGTATTTCCCCCGCTGTTATATTTACTTGTACTTCATCCTGTAGCTAAGTTCTGAAAACATAAGAACTGTCTAACATGGCACTGCAACCATGCTTGCTCCTTCCTCATCGAATAACCACCTATCACGCGATTTCCTGTTTCTTCTCGTCTAAACGGTCCTGAACCTCAGCTTCATTGCATCACATTTAAGTTTATGAAGCAAAAAATAACTAATAATCGAACAAATTATGTCCATTTCAGCATTTCTTTCCTTTTGCTTTCAGTACCATACCCTCTTTCAGCGACTATGCAAAAGATTCCATAGCAAGAGGTTAATGATGGAAGTTTGAAACATAAGATGACCTGAAGAGAGTAGTTGCCAACACGAAGAATCCTCCCATGCCGAATGGCCATGGCTTCAGCAAAGGGGAGAGAGGAATCACTGGTGTATACTGTCCCGTTCTTCACCACCAAATCCGCAACCACCGGGGAATTCACAGCAGACCACCCTACAAGTTATTTTTCCAAAAAAAAATCAGCATAAACAACTTTGGATCGCTTCGCTTAGCAGGAAAATTCAGTTCAAGGAGGAACCGTGATTTTACATTTGGTGTCCAAAATCACCAAAATTGGAAGCCATACGATTGCTAGTACCAAAGCGATAAACCCAGAAACCAAGACAAGGAGATTCATGGCCATGAAACAATTTGGCTCCTGTCCTGCCGTGGCGGGAGCTGGAGCGTCCAACACCCCCCACAGATTCTGCCACGTGGACAGGAGACCATCCAACGGCATATGTTTGAGTTTCATAACTTTAACCCATTTCCTTCTTTCGTTGCTCTCTCACCCGGCGAACCCGACCCATTTTAGATTTTTGAAATCTGAAACCTAAAACGAAACCCCTTCGTCTTTCCCCTTTTCTTTCTTCCCCCTGTGTTTTCTCCGTCCTTCTCTTGACCTCGGCCGACGAAACCTAGCAGCGGCGACACCTCATCTTGTTCCGACAAAGGGGCGAGCGATGAACGGCGGCGAGCGACGAGCGGCGGCGAGCGACGAGCGGCAGCGGGCAACGAGCGGCAGCGAGCAACGAGCGGCAACGAGTAACCTCGCGACTAACCCTAGCAGCGGCGAACACCTCTCATCTCGTTGCGACACAGGGAAGCTCCACTGCTTGAGCAACGAACGGACCTTTCACAGACAGAGGTATTCACGTCCAGTTCTCTTAACCTTCTTTTTCTGCGAACTTTGTATTTCCCTTTTCCTTCTTTTCGTCTCTTTCTTTTTTTTTTTCTAGTGTTTTGCACTGTTTTGCACTGTGACTTCCATTGGGCTTAAGGCTGCGAGCGACGAGCGGCAACGAGTGACCTCGCGACGAACCCTAGCAGCGGCAAACACCTCTCATCTCGTTGCGACACAGGGAAGCTCCACTGCTTGAGCGACAAACGGCGGCGAACAAGGAGCGGCAGTGAAAGGTTCTTCACAGACACAGGTATTCACGTTCAGTTCTCTTAACCTTCTTCTTCTGCAAACTTTGTATTTCCCTTTTCCTTCTTTTCGTCTCTTTTTTTTTTCTAGTGTTTTGCACTGTTTTGCACTGTGACTTCCATTGGGCTTAAGGCTGAGTGAGGCTGAGTGAGAGAGAGACAATTTTGTGCAGAAAAAAATCGATTCTCATAGGTGCTCCAGCATTCCTAGAAGCTAAAAGCCTGCTGCCCTTCCCCCCACCCCCATCCCCTGTGCATGTATTGTTTCTATCATTCATGGCAACCAGTGGATTTTCCAACCTACACTACTTTTTTACCCAGCTTGAGAGAAAAATTTAAACAGATTTTGCTGAAATTCCAGAATTTTCGTCAAATTATTAAAATACAAAACATAAATTAGAAAAGAAACTAGGTACTTGGTCCTCCCCAGAAACTCTACCTATTTTTCTCTGCCTGATCCTCATTTCCTCTCTAGCCTTCTGATTTCTTCTGTAAAGTTTTCCATCTGAAGAGAAATTTATGACCAAATTTTATCTTAAAAAAAAATAATGAGATTCTGAAGCTTCAACAAAATTTGCAACCTTGATGATACATTCTTTTTTTGGAACTGAGGGTACGTGACCATGACTCCCAGCTCATATAAGGAAGAAAATTCATGTTCCCTTGATTAGTTCTTACCAAATGCCACTATACAAGGTTAAATATTTTGCTGTCATTGGCTCTGTGAAGTGGGTCATAGCATATTATTGTATGACTACATATGTTCACCCTTATGGAAATAGCAGGTCAAAGAGGAGTAGAAATGATGCACTAAGCTGCCAAATTGGATTCTATACTTCTAATGGGCACTTCCGGCTTTTCTCTCTCAATCTACACCGTTACAGAGTGTCTTCGTTTATTCTTTGTTAATCAAATCTGTCATTAGTTCATTACTGCTCAAATCTCTAGATACTCTTCTTTTTTAGTATGTGAGGTTCTTTACCCACCTTTGCTTCTATTGGATCCTGAAATTGGCTGCCTTTTATTTATTGGGTTCTAGCTCTTGTAATTTTTTTTTTTCCTTTTGAATATTATCTACTCTTTTTGTTTTTGACGGAATTTTGTTGTTGTAAATCAGTGTAATAAGCTGTTGTTGTTTCCCTTCAGAATGTTTATAGTAAAACCATTCTGTCCCACTTCTGTTATTTATCTAGTATTTTCTGGGTACTTTCCACCAGAAATTGGGATGTTTTGGCTATGATTACTCCATTATCTGGTAATGATTCATAATTCACTATTATGAAGTCTGTATGCACTTGGTGTTCCTAGATGAATTCAAGTTAATAATTAACTTTTCCTTTCTTAGGTGAGTCTTTAGCTCAAAAAGGAAGAGCACCAGAGTTTGTTCCCAGGAGATGATGGTTCGAGTCCATCAAGATTCATGTATTCATCAGTAGGTTGTATTTCTTTGCAAAAGCAATAACTCTCGTGCATGACCATAGTTTTGTCTACACTATTGAATCTTTTGAAGTCATCAGGAAAAAAAAGGTCCTTTGCTTGACGGGCATTATGCATTTGTAGTGGTTGTCTGGGCCACTGTGGAGACAGATCCAGATTCAAATATTGCTGGGTTTGAGTGAATCCAATTTAAATATGTCTAACTATAGCCTCACATGGGGGGGGGGGTTTGGATTGACAAATACAGGAACATATTGCTTTGCTACGACAACTTCCATGGAGGAGGTATTAATGATTTAGATAATTTCTTTGGGATAGTGATGATAAGACTCCTGTAACAAAGCCATATTTGCTTACTAGCTTACTTGAACAGAATTTGAAGGGAAATTGGGTAGTGGGGGAAACCTAACATGATGAAGTGTATTGAAGGGAAATAAACAAGAACCAAAGGAAAACCAATAAAGTAAGTGCCTCACCAACCGATGCTCCTAAGTTCTCAATTGGAATTTGGTGTGGGACCTTTATTTAGGAGTTTATTTCAGAAAATTGAAGAGTCAGTTGAGCTATTCAAGAAGCTACAGCTACAAAGAAGATAAAACGCTATAGAAAAAAAGGCAAAAAATGGATTTTCACTGTTTAATCTAACTATGAACACTTAGTGAATGGCTGGAACGTGATCTTTATGTAGTGCATATATGGGGATAGCCTTGTCCCTCCACCATGTTCTGTGGTTTGGGTGCAGGCGTTTGTTGAGCAGTTGGATCCATTTGACCCAGGAAACTTTGAAAGTTAGGATACAAGGACATGTGTCTAAAAATGGCTCAGTACGGGGATGCAACTAAATTATCTCAGGAAGGGTTCAAAGTGGTATTAATGTGTCACTAACTCCTCCTTTACAGCCATATCTGAGTGTCCTGCTGGTTCATGCCAAACAAATATCCCATATCCATATCCATGCCATGTTGTGGCTACTCCAGGTGTACATGAAGTGCCCGAGTAAGAGAGGTCCTTGAAGGGTGAACTTTTTTGCTTGGGTAGTGACCCTCGATTGAAGTTCCTCACTAGTCACTATAAGGGAAGAGGTTTGATGCTGAAAAACAATGGTACCTAACGTGAGGAGGAGAAGAGTGGGTGAACCACCTTTTCTCACCATGTAGATGGCCAGGACCATATTTGCAGTAAAACATGACAGAGGTAAACAAAACAAAGAAAATTACTGGGATACATCTATAGCTATAGAACCTCTACAGAAAAACAAATTCAAGGCATAGCAACTTTGCGGATAACTTGCAACTGTTATACAGCTGAACATTTTAAAGTTGCAACTACACTTTAGTGTTCAGCCTTCAATGCATCCTCTATTGCAGTATCACATAAAGGTAAATATAAACAATATTGTGTCTCCTCGTAAAGAAATTAGGAGCCTTGGTGGAGTCGAACCACCATCTACTGGGCATAACCCCAGTTGCTCTTCCATTTTGAGCTAAAGACTCACCTACCTCCATAAATCATGTTAGTTTAATCTAATATTCTGAAGAAAGTTTACCCATGTTCAATAAGTTGGTAAAGAAGGGTTACCCATGTTCTGAACTCACATATGGAACAATAATTGATGGGCTTTGCAGAGCTGGAAACACTGGAAGGGCCCGTAGCTTGCGCAGGGAAATGGAAGAGAAGAGCAGATGTAAGCCAAAATCACACTAAAAAGTTTCACCAAAAAATCACACTACAAAGCCAGCCTCTACTTTGAACTTGGACACAGTCAATGGGTTTTGGGAAGAGATCTTAAAAACTAACAAAGAAACCATTACAAGAAATTGACAAAAGACAACCATTCACTGCAAGGGGGCAAATATATTTACAATCTAAAATTCAAACCCCCACCCAATAATGGGAGCTCCTTCTTTTTACACATTCTCTTCTCCAAAAGCCACAAAGGTAAAATCAAAACCCCCCATTAGCCAAAATAACCTCTTCCCCCCCCCCTCCCTCATCTTTTTTTTTTTTACATACAAAAATATGGTACATGCACAGGGGATGGGGGTGGGGGAAGGGCAGCAGGCTTTTAGCTTCTGGGAATGCTGGAGCACCTAGATAAAAGAAGAAGAAACAACCAAAAAAAGATATATTCTGGTTCTGCTATTCAGTTACAGGTCTTCAATTTAGAACTGATATTGCATAAAAAGCTATGCCAAATACAGCACATGCTTCACCATCATACAACCACAGAACCTTCGGACCAAATATCACATAAAAATTCAAGTGCAAGTACCGTGACAGGAAAATATCAAGCAAGACTATTCCTATTAGTGCTAGTTTCTTTTCTAATTTATGTTTTGTATTTTAATAATTTGACGAAAATTCTGGAATTTCAGCAAAATCTGTTTAAATTTTTCTCTCAAGATGGGTAGAAAAGTAGTGTAGGTTGGAAAATCCACTGGTTGCCATGAATGATAGAAACAATACATGCACAGGGGATGGGGGTGGGGGGAAGGGCAGCAGGCTTTTAGCTTCTAGGAATGCTGGAGCACCTATGATTTGATTCCTTGCATTCCATAAAAATAAACAAGTAATAGAAAAAATAGAAAGAACGACTTATCCAAGTTGGAGAAAGAGGAACTTATGGTTGTGTTTATCAAATCAAAAAGAGAAGAAGCTTAATCTATGTCACTAAAAGACTAAAAATCGATATAGAATGTATTGGATATTGGACTTTGAATGTTAGTGAAGGAATAAAGAACGCATTGCATTTAAGTCAGTACATTTCCATTTATTTCTCAAAGAATATGCGACTTACTTGATTTTAATGTTCAATCAATTTGATATATCATCATCTGAACTTTCCATTGAATTGATCAATCCGATGGGGGTGTCAATTATAATACCTTCCACATCAGATCTTACCCAACTAAGACTGGCATCACCATCATCCCCTGAATGTTCTACATATTGTCTATATTGTAATGTACTCTGTGTATATGTCTGATCTAAATCATCACGATCCGGATCCTGCTGTCCCATATCTAAAATATCCCTACTTTTAGGCCTCATGGTAACTTGCCATTCAGGCCTATGAGAATCTACAATGTAAAACACTTGCTCTGCTTGTGATGGAAGTACAAATGGTTCGGCAAGCTGATCTCGGCTACTATATAATAAATGGTTAAAATTGACAAGTATAAACCCCAACTCATCTTCCTCTACTCCCTTTCTGTTATCAACCCAATCACAATGAAATAATATTACTTTGAGATCCTCTGCATATTCCAATTCAACTACTTTTTTCAACAAACCATAATACGTGATAATTCCTTCAATAGGATGTCCATCTCTTGAACTGGAGTAATCTTCTGAAATTGCCGTAATAAGGACCCCGCTATTTTGAGTTTTCCTATGCTTCTCATGTGACTTACTACGAAACTTGATGCCATTATAGATGCATTCATTATAACTTCTCACATCCAAGTTAGGACCTCGAGCAAGCCATCTGATATGATGAGGCACCTCCTCCCCATTCTGGCGTAGATGCAAGATCTAATGACACAATATTAAGCCACATATAAGAAGATATAGGCTCTAACCTAGCTCCCAAACAATTGAAATGTGTTGCACTTACATGCTCATTGAACCAAGCTGGAAACTCCTTAGCATGTCTTGTCGAAATAAGATGTGGGCGAGATTTACGACCCATTAATCTTTGCAACTTCTCTTTGTGGAGCCTAGAAGTATGTACATAATTTTCTTAAGAACTATTACTTTCTCATAAACATATAAAATATAAAGTTCAATCAAATATAAATATATTGTAAATAGAACATTGATATGTAATACTTACTTTCGGTATTCATTTAATCCATCATAGTTCTTTAGCACGTACCGATGAGCCTGGTCCCTTTCTTGAATGTCTAGTCGTAATATCTCACACTTCCCTACAGGCCTACCTGTTCTTGAGAAAATAGAGATTGGATGTTCTAGTTCTGTTGAACCTGCATTTCTGATCGCTCTATTCGACCTTGTTTCCACACCTTCAAAGTATTTAGAGCAGAAAGTCAAACACTCATCCCCTATGTATCCTTCTGATATTGATCCCTCTGGCCGACTAAGATTGCGCACGTAGTCCTTAAGTTGTTTAAGGAATCTAAACACAAATAAATTTATGACATTATTTAATGATCATAATATGAAACCTACACTAGTAGCTTCACTTTTTAAACCAAAAATTTCAAACTAACCTCTCTATTGGATACATCCAACGGTATTGTACTGGACCAGCCAAGCTAGCTTCATGGGCTAAATGAATAATCAAGTGAACCATAATATCAAAGAATGAAGGTGGAAAAAGCTTTTCCATATTGCTAAGTGTTATGCCAACACTTTCACCAAGCCTCTTGAAGTCCTCCTCTTTCCCAACTTTACTACACAAATCCCAAAAAAATGCACATAATTGTATTAATATAATGGTAACATTCTTAGGCAACACACCACGCAATGCTACCGGAAGAAGTTGTTGCATCATGATATGACAATTATGGCTCTTCATTCCTAATATGTTACATTCTTGCACACACCGTGAGATATTACTGCAAAGGCCATCTGGAACTTTTACATCCCTTAAAACGGAACAAAACAAATCTTTGTCAGCAGTGGACATTGTGTAGCATGCTGGAGGTATGAATATTTTATCCTTCCCTTCAATAAACTTTGGGTGAAGAACTGATCGTATTTCGATCTCTCTCAGATCTAAACATGCCTTCACGTTATCCTTTGTCTTTTTTTTAAGATCCAACAATGTGTCAATGATACTATCACATACGTTCTTCTCAATATGCATCACGTCTAAATTGTGACGGATTAGATTAGATCTCCAGTATGGCAATTCAAAGAATATACTCTTCTTCTTTCAATTAAATGGAAGCTTTGGCTGTTTTAACTTCCTTCGCCTCTTCTTCTTCTTCTCATGCTTGTCAATAATATCTTTCCCAAATAAAGGAAACTGAACACCTTCCAGCTCCTCCAAAATATCGTAACCCGATAGTGGCTTTGGTTGTAGTTCATGTTCCTTATAGCCATCAAAGCTCTTTTTATCACGTCGAAATCTATGTCCTTGGGGAAGAAATCGACGATGACCTAAATAACAGTGTTTCCTCCCACATTTAAGCCAACGAGAAGTAGTATTCTTGTTGCAGCATGGACAAGCGAAAACACCTTTAGCACTCCAACCCGATAATACCGCATAAGCCGGGAAATCATTAATGGTCCATAACAAACATGCATTTAGCTTAAACTTCTCCTTCTTATATGCATCGTAAGTTACAACCCCAGTGTTCCATAATTCTTTCAACTCTTCTATCAATGGCTGTAAATATATATCTATATCATTGCCAGGTTGTCGTGGTCCAGGAATAAGCAAAGTAAGCATGAGATACTTTGGCTTCATGCACATCCATGGTGGCAAATTGTAAGGCATCACAACAACAGGCCATATGCTATACTTTACACTCATTGACTTGAACGGGTTGAATTCATCACTAGCTAATCCAAGTCTAATATTACGAGGCTCCTCACTAAAAGTAGGATGCAACTTATCAAACTCTTTCCATGCTTGCCCATCAGCTGGGTGTCGTAACCTTTGATCATTTGTACGATCCTCGTAGTGCCACCTCATGTTAAATGAGGTTTTAGACGACATGTATAACCTTTGCAACCTTGGGATCAATGGAAAATGGCGTAATGTCTTAGCCGGGATTTTCTTATCTACTGACGTATATCTTGAAGTACCACATTTGGAGCAAGTCGTGGCTTTCTCTTGTCCCTTCCAATACAACATACAATCATTTGGGCACGCATCAATCTTGTTGTAATTAAGCCCCAAGTCCTTGATGATCTTCTTTGTTTCGTACATATTTTTTGGTAAAGTATTCGGCTCGGGAAGTGCCTCTTACAACAACTCTAACAGCATTGTGAATGCTTTGTCGGTCATTTTGCAAAGGCATTTTATGTGATATATACGAAGAATGAAGGACAGTCTGGTAAGCTTCACGCATCCTGGATACAACTCCTTTGCATCTTCCATCAATCGATCAAATTTATCGCCGACGGTACTCCCACCCTCTATACACTCACCGGTGACACCATCCTCTATTTCTTCATTTGTATTTATTCCACGCATCTCATTTAACATAGTATGTGTAACATCATATGTTTCACCTTCCTCATGTACCACTGTGTTAACATGGTGAATTGTATGTGAAGATGAACCTTCCCCATGGTAACTCCATACGATTCCATCAACTATCAAATGTTCTAACATTGTATCTCTAGTCATGCGTAGTTGATTTACGCAATTTACACATGGGCATAGTATCCGATTTCCTACTGCAATACTAGAAAATGCATACTCTATGAATTTGTTGACTTCTAATTTATATTGTGAAGACAGTCGGAAATTTGGATCCCTTGACTTTCCAATCCAACTCCTGGGCATGGTTTATCAGTGGTCTGCAATCAAACTTGAGATAAGAAAACCAAAAACAAAGACTTAGATCGAAATCAATAGCTTTTTTGTAGGTTTAAAACAGATCTAAGATGAGGATAAGAACCAAGGTACACAGAATAGAAATAAAGGTAAAGTAAGGCTGAAACTGATTAGCAGAAAAGTATGATTTTTTTTTGGATGAATGAAAAGTATGAAATTAAAGCAAGTAGAATCAAGATAAAAGGGAGAATTAACTTGCGCAATGTAGAGAAAGTTTAAAGAAAACTAACCTGATCTACTTGATCAACGGAGAAAAAAGGATGAAGGCTATGAAACAGGAATCCCACCTGATCCTATCATAGCTGTCATGGGGGTTAGGCGACCCAAGGCGGTGGAGAGGGCCAAAGTTGAAGGTGACACTAAGTAGGCGAACAAGGTGTCCAAGGCGCCCGCCTAGGCGACCAAAGCGCCTGGACACCTAGGCGATGCCTTCACAACTATGGATCCTATGCCAAATCCATAGCAGAACTATTGTGTTGTTACATGTTACTTCATTCAGATATATTAGCAGTTGACCACCTTAATTAATCACCCTTTTATTAGCAAGGACCTAGCTTGATGGTTGAACCCACAATGGCTCATTTATGTTGGATAATAATTTGGTAATTAAGACTGTCTCTATTATTCAGAAAAATAGATCTCTTATTGATCTAGTAAATAGGTTAATAATAGTAAGGGCCACATCTACTAGGACTGCAACTATATTTTGGACATCATCGTGAAACCAAGCTTATTAGCCTTTTCCGATGACAGCAAAATCTTGTGTGAGCATCTGAATAAGATATCCATGAAAGGCCAATTAGCTAGATCTTCCATCTTGGTTTGTCTCAGACCTTCCTTCTTCACAGTCTCTTCCCATATACTTCCCTTATCAGTCATGAATTCCGAAAACCGTAAATCCGATGAAAACATTTCTTCTTCAATCAATTTCACTCCAAATTTTATTCCAAATGCAGGCCATATATCCTTCCAAGTGAAGCTTGGACCATTCGTGACATTAAATGCTTGACCTTTAGTAGATGAGATATTTTCATTTGTTTATGCCCAAATATGTTGTTCAGCAACAAGCCGTGCATCTGCACCATCAATATAAACTTCTTCCCAACACTCTTTTGAACCTCCAAATAAGAAGGGAAGGTTAAGATATTTACATATTGAAGCATAGACACAAAGCCCACCTATGAAGTTATAATAAGTTCTATTACAAATCCCAAGAAGCAATCCAGTGCGTGAACCGACCAAGCCACCTTCCCTTCTAGTTTCTCCATCAACAAATCCTCAAGAATGTAGTTGAAGATGTGACCTTCATCAACTCTTGGGCTATCTTCATAGTAAAGAATTGGTTTACTATTAGAAGGGCTAGGGCTAGTAAGAGAGAGATAGTGCTTACCTCCAGTTTGAAGAGAGACATGTTTTAATGCTTTGGCTTTAGGGAGAATAGCATTCAAAGCATTGGACATCATAGCTTTGTTCTGTTCACAACACTCAGGGGAATCCAATGGGTATTGGCTTGCCCAAGTGATCCAATACACATGAGTTACATCTTCAAGCAAAGAGACCTTCTCTGTAGTTTGAATTGGGTCTAAGAGGTCACATGAGATGAACTGATAGTTAGAACTTGGAATTTGGAGTTCACCAGCTTTACAAGCTATGCCATACACCTTCCATCCAACTCTAATTCTCTCAAACACATCCTTAGAAATGGCAAAAGGGATCGACAAGAGGCCCCCACCTAGAATCGATTTTTAGAATAGAAACATTGCCATACTGAGCCTTATTGGCTTCGTTTCTAATTCTGTCCAGCTACTTTCTATTTACTATACTAATTTGTTCCTTAATTTCTATTTTAAGGCTTGCTATTTTTTCGATTAAGTTGCTTTTTACTCTGATTCTAACCTTATATTTCTAATTTTAGTCATCACAACCTCTTGATTTTTCCCAATCTAAGCTGTCGGATTCACTTGTAATTTTAGCAACCCATTCCTCACACGTAATATGCGTTGTGATGAGAGTTGCAAACAGATCTTCTTGATATTGCTCTTTTGGAGGGTTATTGGATGACTGTTGTTCTAGACCATAGCGAGGCTATTGGTTCACAGCTTTGGGTGCATTTCTCAAGATTTTTTGACACGATTCTTATGGACTTCGATTCTGAGGTCCTTTACGGTAATGTTGACTATGCAAATTTCGGTAACATTGGAAACAAATTATTGGTATTGTAAGTAATTGGAAGTCGATTTTCCCCCTCTTGTAAGTATTCTTATTCTTCTCTTTCTTTTCTCTTGTTTATTTGTGGCTAGTCATTCTGTACCACCATATCCTAGTCTGAACCAAACCAACCCTGTCACCACTAAATTACAAACAAAAACTCATCACCGCCCCAATCCATCTCAATATAGGGTGTGGTGAGGCAAAGCGGGATCCTATAAAACCCCAACCATACATGAAGTACTAAATGTTTCTAATTTATATCAATTTTGAAATACTGAAAGAAATAATAGTTACTACATTCAATGAGACTACAGGAGTCTAATGAGACAACATGCATAGTTGGTATAACAAGGTAGACAAATTACATAGCCGTTTTTGTTAGGAAGCAATTAAGAGGTTCTTGAGAAAACATTCTAAAAGGGAGATATACATGAAATAAACATACTATGGTATCCGTCGTTGAAAATTATATTTGGCTACGGAACATATTTCTTACCGTCGCGAAAAATCATATTTCTTGTAGTGATGCTCAATCCCTACAACTGTTCGTTAACCCTCTTTGGAGTTGTGTTCTTTGATATATTGTGAGTTCGACCTTTTCTTGGAGTTCTATTGCTGAAACTTCTCCTTCCTTATATTTCTCAATCGCCCAGATCTTTGAGATTATTTGGATAGTTCCTCCACCACTAGTATTCTTCCATTGACCGGAAGTTGAACCACATCCACTAGTTAGTTCTATTGAAAATTAGTCGGTTACTAATTCCGAACTTACTTACTAATTTCAGAACTATGTCTATATTTCCTAATTTAACCATTGGATCTCAATCACACTTAAAGGAGTTATTCATCCATCTTAGAGGCCTGTTCGACTGGTTCCCCACCCATCGAGTTCGATTTATCGGATATCAATAGTTTCAATTGTCTGCGAGTGCTACCTTGTGGGTGATTACGCTTTGTTGTTTTTGAACCTAGAATAAAAGAATTATATTAAATAAATGAACCTGGAGATTTGACTTGTTTGGAGTTTTTATGATGAAGGAAGAGAGGAGATTTTGTGACTTGTTCAACAGAGAGAAAAATTCTGCACTTTTCTATGGAGTTTTAGGTGGACTAGGGCGGTTTGGTATTATCGTAAGATTAAGGATCATATTAGAGATTGCACCTCCTATGGCAGGTGATCAGATATATATGATTAATACAAACTATATTTATATATTATTGTCCATTAATTGAATGCTTGTTACTTTGATCTCTATCTGCAGGTAAAACATATAAGATTGTACTACAATGATTTCGTTTCTTTATTAGAGATCGGAAATAGTGAACCCTTGGCTCATTTACTACTAAGTAACTAGCCTTCAAGCATCAATGATGCGCGCCGATTATATTATTGAAGTGGCACTGTTCTATAATGAGGCAACAGATTGTTCAAGAGGTTCTAAACAAATTCTGATTAATTTCGGGGCTAAGGAAGAACAAATTTTCATTTAATTATTAGTATTATTATTTTTCAGGTTATGGATCAAGTATTTTCACAATTAAGCCTCACGCCATAATCAAGTATTGCACGCATTAATGATACCTCCTACTTTGATTTAACAACCGGGTGGAGCAAGAGGACAAAAAACTTAGAAATAGAGGACTTTGGGAAGTGCCTCATCCATAGCTTAATGTTTTTAAACCAAAATCACAAATAAAACCATGTAAAGACCTTCTGCTCAAAACCATCTCTGCCATTCCCCCTAATGGACCAATGCTAATCTACTCAATTCTTAGACACTAGTAAGAATTAAACCCAGAAATGCTTATAGCTTTAAACGATATACAAATGCTTTAAACCCAGAAAAAATTAAGCTGTACAAATACTTATATCTTTAAACATATACAGAGCTTTAAACCCCCCAAAAAAAAAAAAAACATGCTCAACAAAACCGTGAAATGGAAACATTGCACTCAACCTTAAATAGAGAGAGAGAGAGAGAGAGAGAAAGAGACAAACCTTGCAGAGAGAACTCTGTTGCCACCGTAGGCAACTGCTCAGAGGGGGGGAGGCAGACAGTAGAGAAGGGAGTGGGAAGGTTGCAGAGATGGGGGAGGCGATAGTAGAGAAGGGGTTGCGGCTAGGGAATCAAAGAGGTGTGAGTCCGATTGGGGGTTTATGAGAGATGTGAGTCCGATTGGAGGTTAGGGTTTCACGATGAGAGAGGCTTTTGAAACACTAAAATTGTTGGTGGCAGGTTTGAGATCGGAAAATGTAAAACTCATCGAAAAAAGGAGGTACTCCAGCAGTAATGACAGCAGGCTAGAAATCAACAGAGGGAGGCCTTCCACTTTGATTTGGTGATGATGGTGAGGAATAGAACTCCGAGGAGCTAGCGCTTGACCGCTGATCTCTTCTCCGTCGTGCGAGAATGGGGTAGAGATGGTTGGCTAGAGAGAGAGAGAGAGAGAGAGAGAGAGATGTTTCATGAGGGAATGGGATAGAAGAACGCGGGAAGCTGGAAACTCAGGAGCCCGCTAAAAATTTAAGGCAATTGGGCGACGGTATCTTTAGTACTGTCGTTAAACATATCATAAAATCGCGACGATAAGACTTATACCGTCGTTATACATGTGTAATCCATGACGAACTTTACATATCGTCATTATACATGTATAATCCACGACGGAAAAATATACACCGTCGCCTAATTTGAGTTTCTATGACAGATAATTTAGAGCCGTCGAGGAAAATAATATTTTGCTACGATATTTGGCTACGGACCATGTTTCTAACCGTCGGAAAAAATACAATTCCACGGGGGAAAATACACACCGTTGCCCAATTAGAGTTTCCACGACGGATAGTCACAAACCGTCGCGAAAAATAATATTCTGCTATGCTACTATATTAACTGTCGTAGAAAATTATATTTGGCTACGGACCATATTTCTAACCGTCGGAAAAAATACAATTCCACGGGGGAAAATATACACCGTTGCCCAATTAGAGTTTCCACGACGGATAGTTACAAACCATCGCGGAAAATAATATTCTGCTACGCTACTATATTAACCGTCGTAGAAAATTATATTTGGTTACGGACCATATTTCTTACCGTCGGAAAAAATAGGATTTCTTGTAGTGCGTGCCACATATTTTATAGACCTAGGCCGTATGCATGCTTTGCCCTAATATGCTAGTCATTGATCTGCCCTAATTCTCATGGTTGAACCCATTCCCAAGTGATTTTCTTGCTTTTAATTCATCCATTCCCTTAGCGGTTGCCCTAGTTTCTATTTTTAATTTGTTATCTTTAATTATTTAGTTGCTTCTATAGCTGCTTGTTTCCATAATTAGTAGTTTCCATATATAGGTTGTTTCTATATTTGGTAAGTTGTACACTTCGCCTTAATTAAAAATAGAAATTTATTCAAGGTTGACCTCCTCGTGTTCGACCCGTAGCTACGATTGACCCGTACGCTTGCGGTATTATTTTAAACTCAAATATTTGGTAATTCATTGTCATATACAGTCTCACATATAGAGGAGCCGAAATTCCATGTATGGATTAAAGACTGGGACTCTATTCATACAGGTAATAAAATCACCAACAAAGAAGTGATTGGCTTGGCATCATTTATCCCCCCACGACAAATTTTTTTGAAAATAAGAATTTGACCCCCTTGGAAGTCACTTTTGCTGCCCAAGCAGCCTACTCGAAGTTTCTACATGTACTACTATACCTTGAAGTCCACCTTCCAATCTTGTAGTACTTACTATTAATTGTGATGAATTGTTTGGCTTCTGGTCCATCCAACATTAGAGAATCTAGGGAAATTATGATAACTATGACATTGTAATGTGGATTTGAGGAAGCATTGGCTTGATACAAAGTAATAGTCCCCATCTACAATTGACTGGTATCAACCGAGAGATCCTCTCTCTCTCCATATTCTCTCCACTTACCATGCATGTGCTTGCTATCTTAAGCAATATCACATGTGTCAAATCCTTGGATATGAAGACTTACCTTTCACAAACTTACCATTCACAGTGTTATCATATGTGGCATTACCTTGGGTACCAAGACTTACCTTTCAAAGTGTTATCACATGTGATAATATCCCCTGTAATATCTAGTTTCCATACTTTGTATTATTCTCTAAGATCCTAGGAGATCACATTATAATCCTGTATATATACTCTACTATTATGGTAGAGATAATTAAGGTGAATGAACAATCAATCCATTCTCAACATGGTATTCAGAGCTAAATGCTCAAACGAACCCTTTCTCTGAAACTAAATTTTGTTTCCTCATCTTTGTTCTCCCCTCCCACGTTTTGGCCTCTATGGATAATCAAGGTAGCTCCATTGTGGGTGTAACCGCCCCCTCCCCAACTCCCATTGTGCCCTCTACACCTAGTTCGGGTGCTCACCATTTTCTTTCAATTAAGCTCAACTCCACGAATTATATCTATTGGAAGACGCAGGTTGTTCCTTATCTGATTGGACAACGCCTCTATGACTATGTCACCAGCGACAAACCATGCCCCGATGACCCTGAGAAAGCAGCAAAGTGGCGCATTCAAGACGCTGCCATTATGAGTCTTCTTATTACCTCCCTGGACAAAGATGCACTACCCCTTGCTATGGGCCGAGTAAGCAGCAAAGAGATCTGGGATGCCCTCACGGCAGCTTTCAGCAATCCCAACACTCCACTCCTCCTTGCTCTCAATTTTGCTCTTCAAAATTTAGTACACAAACATGATGAAACAGTCTCTCAGTTCCTTCATCGGGCAAAGGAACTCTCTGATGAACTAGCAGCTGCAGGCAAGCCATTACCTGACGAAGACTTTAATATTCACATTTTTAGATCTTTACACGAGGAGTACCAGTCTTTGCTTCCTACCATGATGTATCGTCAGCCACCTCTTACGTACTCTGAGTTACATGGGCTCCTCATGAGTCATGAGTCTCTAATCACCTCGAGATGTGCTACTATTGATCCATTTGCTGCGGCCTCTGCTAATCTCACACAGCAAGGTCGTGGCTCTGGCTCTTCTTCCTCTGGCTGTGGTGCCTCTAGAGGCCGGTTCCTGGACGTAGCTTTGGCCGTTTTAATGCTTATGCACACAGCCCTTGCACCATTTGTGGCCGCACCAACCATCAGGCATCTACGTGCTATTATCGCCAACAAGCTCCCACCACCAATCAAAAACCACCTCTCCTCCCTACCCCATCGCCCTCCACTTACACTCATCCCACGAACCAGCCCATGGCCTACTATACCCACAACCCTCAACCGGCCATCCCTCAGCCACCAACTCCAACCGTCCCTTCCCAATAGCCCCATGTTCCCACCCAATGGATCCCTGATACAGGTGCCACTCACCATGCCACGCCTGATCTGTAATCTTTCACTAGGTACCAATCAACTGCAAGTAGGCAATGGTAATGGTCTACCCATTGTAAACATAGGTTCTGTCTCACTTCCTTCCTCTAATCGTTCTTTTTTATTATCTAATGTTCTTCATGTCCCCTCCCTCACTAACTCTTTAATTTCTATTCAAAATTTTGTCATGATAATCGTGTGTTTTTTGAGTTTCATGCTTCTTTTTTTCTTGTGAAGGATTTGGTCATCAAGGAGATTCTTTTTTCTGGACCCAGTAAAGCTGGCTTATACACATTTTCCACTGCTCCTCCTCCTTCTACAAACTTGGCGTCTGCTTTCTCCTATGATCGTTGGCACCATCGTTTGGGGGCACCCACATGATCGTGCTCTTCGTCTCATGGTTCCAGATCAGCGTCTTCCTCGGACTCCTCATCTTTGCTCCACTTGTCAAATGGGCAAGGCCCATCGTTTATCTTTGTCTGAAATAGTTTCTCGTAGTCATTTTCCTTTAGATTTAATTTTTAGTGATGTATAGGGACCTCATCCAAATGCCTCTTCTGAAGGCAATCGCTACTTTTTAATTTTTGTTGATGACTTTAGCAAGCATATTTGGTTCTATCCATTAAAATTAAAATCTGATTTTTTCCCCTATTTTCTTAAGTTCAAGGCCTTGGTAGAAAACCAATTTTCACGTTCTATCAAGGCCATTCAGACTAATTGGGGCGGTGAATTTCATTCCTTCTCTTCCTTCTTTGCCACCAATGGCATCCAACACCGTGTGTCTTGCCCGCACACTCATGAGCAACAAGGCTCTGTTGAAAGATGCCATCAGCACATTGTCGAAACCGGCCTTACATTACTCTCTCATGCTTCTATTCCCTCCATTTATTGGGATTATGCATTTGAGACTGCGGTATATTTAATCAACCGCATGCCATCTTCTGTTACTGGGAACATTTCTCCCTACCAGTTGGTCACCCAACAGGCCCTTGACTATTCTTTTTTGCGTATCTTTGATTGTCAATGTTTTCCTTGGCTTAGACCTTACCATGCCCATAAGATGGACCCTAGATCTTCTCCTTGTGTTTTTCTAGGATATAGTCCATCACATGTTGGTTACCGTTGTATGGATCTTCGCACTCATTGTATTTACATTTCTCATCATGTTCGGTTTAATGAGGATATTTTTCCATTTTCTCAGTAGGCACAAAATCACCACCCCTGCCCCCCCCCCCCACGTCCACCATTCCTTGGGCCATAGCCCCAAATGTTGTGACCCCCCCACCGCATATCAACCCTATTCCCCTTCCCGAGACACCTCCAATGCCCAACCCACCCTCACCTCCAACACCCACCATTACCACCTCTTCCCACCCTACGGTTCCCTTGGGACCTTCCTCCAGCCCTCCCCTAAAAACCCGATCCCTACTTGACCTCTATGCCGATCCCAAGACAATAGCCCAACCCAATGTCTACCACACCAAATCAACCACAGTTGATCTCACATTTGAGCCCACTTTCTTTTCACAGGCTAATAAGTTTCGCCACTGGCGTCAGGCGATGGATGATGAATTTAATGCCTTATTACAAAATGGAACATGGTCACTTGTGCCTTATCAGGAGTCCATGAATCTAGTTGGCTGCAAGTGGGTCTACAGGGTTAAACGCAAGGCTGATGGCTCCATTGAGTGATATAAAGCCCGCCTCGTGGCTAAGGGATTTCACCAACAATAGGGCTTAGACTACAATGAAGCGTTCAGCCCAGTAATAAAGCCTACCACTATTCAAACCATCCTGTCACTAGCGGTTTCTAATGGGTGGTCGGTCCGTCAGTTGGACGTTCAGAACGCCTTCTTACATGGCGTGCTTGATGAGGTGGTGTACATGACTCAACCACAGGGTTCACTGATGTCAATTTTCCCAACCATGTGTGTCACCTTCACAAGTCGCTCAATGGGCTTAAACAGTCCCCATGGGCTTGGTTCCATAGACTTTCAGAATGCCTGGTCTCGTTAGGTTTTCGGTCATCCCAAACCGATACATCTCTATTTATTTATCAGCATGGGTCCATTACTACTTATATCCTGGTTTATGTTGATGACATTTTGGTTACAGGTAACCAAGGATCGCATATCACAGACTTACTCTCAAAGCTGCCCAAGGAATTCTCAATTAAAGATCTCGGCCCTCTTAGCTTCTTCCTTGGTGTCGAGACAGTATACCATCCAAATGGACGTTTGTTGTCACAGTCTCGGTACATATCTGATCTCTTACAGCGTGCTGGCATGACAGATTGTAAACCTGTTTCCACTCCCATGGCTACCACGTCACCAGCATCGGATTCAGGGGGTGCTCCTATGACCAACCCCACTCTATATCGGTAAATTGTTGGTGCCCTTCAGTATATCACACTAACACACCCTGATGTCTCATTCTCTGTCAATCGGGTTTGCCAGTATATGTATGCACCTACCGAGGAACACTGGACTATGGTGAAACGTATCCTATGGTACCTTAAAGGCACTCATGCCTATGGGCTCTTTTTTACCAAATCAAATAGCACCCAATTACAGGCTTTCTCTGATGCCGACTAGGCCAGTGACAGCTCATATCAAAAATCAATAGGTGGTTATGCTATCTATATGGGTCCTAACTTAATCTCTTGGACCTCGAAGAAGCAGAAGACCTTCACTCTGTCGTCCACCGAGTTTAAGTACAAGGCCATGGCAGATGCATGTGCTGTGCTAACCTGGCTGGGTTCCTTGTTTGGTGAACTTGGAATCCCTATCACAGCTATTCCTATACTGTGGTGCGACAATATTGGGGCCACCTACTTGTTAGTCATCCAGTCTTCCATGCTCGCACAAAGCATGTGGAAATAGACTTTCATTTTATCCGAGATAAATAAGGTTGCTGCCCGGGAACTACAGGTTGCCGCAGTTTTTGGATCAATAGCCATGGAAAAAACCACGGCTAAAAAACACATATTTTATCATGAGGAGCGAAGAAAAGTATGAGCCCCACCAGGCTATAAACTCTTTAGACGCAACAGGCTGGGGCATAAAGAACTGGAGCTAAAACTAAGAAAGAACCAAGGCATTCATGACCGAAGCACGAGCTATCTTGGCCACATCTGAATAAACCAATCGCTCCAACTTGCAATCAGTGACCAAATAGTAATTGGGGCAGGGAATGGCCTGACAGAGACCGAATTGACATGCACAGTAATGAGGGTTATACATTTCAAAGCCGCATGTGTTGTTACCAGACGGCTCTAGGGTAACCCCGATATGAAGATCTCGGCAGACCAGGAACCTCCCCCACACAGCAGGGTCAGACATAGGATGATCAATGGCCAAATAAAGCCACTGAGGGATCACTTCCATTAACCGAAAAGGAACAAAGAATTCACCCTCTTGATCGGGCTCGAAAGAAAAGAAGAAATTATGGTGCTCCTCCAAAGATCTCAAATCATGGTGAGGGGAAGAAGCAAAAAGGAAACCTGCCACAGTTTGCACCGGAAGCAGTGATGGCACAGTGTACAAGTCTTGGAAGTAGGCACAGAGCCACATCTATAGGAGCCAGAAGGGACCGCCAGCATGGGCAAAGTCGGACTCAACAATGTCATTGCAACTGCTGTAAAGAACAGCCAGGTCGAGTGAATGGCCCTGGGCCAAGGAATTAGCTAGGCATAAATAGGTCTTGGAGATCTTGTTCGAACGGACGCAAGCTAGATATTGGCAAATCTAGAACAGAAAGAAGGCCGTGAGCTCTTGGTCTAAGACTGGACCATGGGAGTTACGATAGTGCTGCAAGTAGAAGCTAAACTCGTAGCCTTTGTAAGCTTAAGGCCGTGATCCACCTCCGTTCCCTGAGCATCTTTCAAACCCAAGGGCGAACCTTTGAACTCCCCTCCTTCGGCCTTGAGGCCGGTCAGAGCTCCCACATCCAGGAGAGTTGGGGCCATCATACCAAAGCAGAAGTGGAAGGAGTATGTGGACCGTGACCAGAAGTGAAGAGTAGCCTGGAGCAGGGGACAGTCAAGAGGAACAAAGGTACTTGAAAGCTTAATAGCGTGTAGAACACCTAGGTTGGATAGGAGCTCAGAGAGGTCGCAGACCACGTAATCCACCCAGGTTTTCCAATCAGGGAGATAATGAGGCTATAGGCGCCTGAAGGCTTTATCCCTGAGTTCGAGAGGAGCTTCTGATTGAAAGAGGAGTTCCTCCATCTTGTATTTGGGGAAATTAGAGATGCCAACAGGAAGGGAGGAGAAGGCAGGGTCGAGTTTGACAAATGGAGATTCAGGGAAAGGGATTTGCACCTCGACCTGGATGGAGAGAGAAAGAAGCGAGCGTTTCTGTGCTAGCATGGCCTCCACTTCTTGGGCCATCGAAGATTCAACAAGTTTCTTGCGACACCGGCGGGGAGAAGCTTCTGAGAGCAAAAGGAGAAGAGTCTAGAGGAGGTTGGAGGGCTCGTCAAAAGGCGAAGACCTTAAATATGAAGGGAGTGGGGACATGAACCACCATTAATCAAAACGGCGGGAGTTTTTTGAAATCCAAAAGTAGCCGGACTGATTAAAACCAGATAACTACCTGAGAAGATGAAGAGGCAGAGATGATGTGGCGTGAGAAGTCAACTAAAGGGGACTGCCGTCTCTGTCTCCTTGCATAACACAACCTCCTGATGAGTTTGAGCCACATGGCACCACTCAAGAAGGTTGTGAGGGGCATTGTTTGCTCCTAAAAATTGTTGGTCCAGATCAGGCCAAACCAAGGATCTAGGATGGGCGGCAAGGCTACGAGCCGTGTGGGGATAGATCACTTGGAACACTATCCCATCCTATCACCCAAAGGCTGAGCCACGTGGCAGATGCTTAGAGGGCACTAGCGGAGAGAAACGTCGCTCAAGGAACGTGAGAACGCAGGGTAAGGTGGACCCCACCATGGTCGCAAGCGGTTAGGAGTAATGCAGGCTTGGTGGGACACATGGCAAGCACTGGTTGAAGCTGAAAATATGGGACCGAGAGAAGTAGATTATGTGGGGAACAACTGTACAGACTGATAAGCAGAAAAGCCTCTCCTATATAAGGAGGTCGACTGATCCAGAAAAGACACACAAACATACCTGACAAGAATCAGAAGCTTTATTTTTTACCTTACTTTGCGTTTTTATTTGTCTTTCCTTTGTCATTTGCTGGTTTTTGTCATTTTCTTGTCTTGAGAGGATGTATGGTCATGCATTTGGAGTGACGCAGATGTACTTGCAGAGTCCACGCTCACATTTGGTATGATTGAAATATACATTCATTGTTTCAATCTTGTTTATTCCTGTTTGTGTTCATTGGCGTAGTTCTTTTTATTGGCAATCTATTAGTATTTTTCACTTTACGACCTACATTGTTGGCTTAACCCAAAAGACCTTAGAGCTACTTAGGCAAGAGGGAGACCGACTTGCTTGGTTAGGAGTTAGATTAGGCTGTTTCGGCCTCGTTTGAACCTGCCCAAAGGTTCTGGCATGCCCGTGCTATTTGCACCATGTGCACATTCCCCTGTGTGTGAGTTGTTGCAATTTTTCTCCCCAACAGATTGATCCTTCATGCTTGTGTGTGGAGCTCATTTTGGTCATATATTTTGGACTATTCATTTGCTTGTGCTGTTTGGTTTGATAGTTCATTGTCATATAAAGTCCCATATATGAAAAAGCCAAAATTCCATCTATAGGTTAAAAGGCTGGGACTATATTCAGACAAGTAATAAAAGTAGCACCAAAGAAGTGATTGGCGGTTTGGCATCATTTAACTCTTGGTTCATCTTGAATGTCAATTTTGCTGCCCAGGCAGCCCACTCGGAGTTTTTACAGCCTATTGCCTCCTGTTGTCAGCTTCCCTCCTTGGGTTACTATAAGATCAGGACTCTCTGTATGTCTCTTACATAATATTTCTGATTAAATAAACCATTTGGTTTTGTTTACACCCTATTTTTGGTCTATTTTCGTCAATAGACAAATAGACCGAAATCTATTTATGTCAAGACTAACTAGTTAGTAAGTGACTGGAAAAGTGTCAGTGACTGAAACCAGTTAGATCGAAAATGATTAATGACCGAAAATGGTCAGAAACGGCAATGACCGAAAACGAGAGTCTTATGCAACCACACATGGACTTTATAGCATCGTCCACAGTGGTTGCAGGGGGCATTGTTTATGTCTAGACTGACTTGTTAGTAAGTGACCGAAAAATGGTCAGTGATTGAAAACGGTCAGAAGTAGTCAGATCGAAAATAGTCAATGATCGAAAATGATCAATGGCCGAAAATGGTCAGAAAAGGCCAATGATCGAAAACGGTTAGAAAATGGTCAATGACCGATAAAAGTTCATCGACTAACGAACGGTCAGCAAGGTGGTTACAACCAACTCTCAAAGAAGTGGGTAGTTGTGAAACTACCTAGTATGCCATGAAATGGGTTCCTTTGAATTTGAAAAACAAAGTGGGAAGGTGGTGAAGGAGGTTATGTGCAGTTACGTAACCACCTACAAGTGTTCAAATTTAAATTCAAATGTGAAGTTATGGAGATGGGAAGTTACTTAACTACCTAATGACTACAAGGGATTGTCAGTCACAACTATATAAGTGATGATGACGATGAAGAGGAGATCAACAAATCAATCAAACAATTTGCAATTTATCTTTATCTTTTATCTTTTCTTTTTTAGGAGTAGTGTAATTGTAAATGGTTTCTGTTCTTTTCCTTAAAAGAACCTGTTGAGGTTACTCTTCAACAGTACTATGTTCTTAGTCAAATTGAAGATCTCTATAGTCCTTCAATGGCAAGATGGGTGCATCTCAAAAGAGGCGTCATTGGGTGTTAATGGAGGGTTTGTAAACATTTTACCATAGTTGTATCTGGAGAGTACATTAATTTGATTTCTCCTTTTTCTTCTTTTCTTGGCATTGCATTTGAAAAGTCCTTGGATTACCAAGGCATTGGTAGAACCCACTCTTTGATTCAATTCAATTTATGGAATAGTTTCCTCATCCAACAATGGTCTCCAGACCGAAGAAATTTGGGGGAAACATTTTGGCACACCCGGTGGGACACCAGCCAGAATTGAATCCTATTGCTAAGAAGAAGAATTGTCAAAGAAGGGAATCCAATCCTGAATCAGGCACTGAAAGGTGCTCAACAGGGGGCAAATCGCATTGTAAATGAGCACCATGAAGCTGGAATCCATCGGTAAGGGGGCACGTCTTATGTACCAGCCTTGCCAGTAATGGTGATAGTGCGTGAATGAATGGTGATGTTGTTTGAAGCCGGAATCATCAAAAGGATACCGAGCACATAGGGACAGAGAGTCTTTTGCAACCACATATGGACTTTATGGCATCGTCCACAGTGGTTGCAAGGGGCATTGTTTACATCCTATTTTTGGTCTATTTCTGTCAATAGACAAATAGACCGAAATCTATTTATGTCAAGACTAACTTGTTAGTAAGTAACCGAAAAACGGTCAGTGACTGAAAACAGTCAGAAGCAGTCAGACCGAAAATGATTAATGACTAAAAACGGTCAGAAATGGTCAATGACCAAAAACGAGAGTCTTATGTAACCACACATGGACTTTATAGCATCGTCCACAATGGTTGCAGGGGGCATTGTTTACACCCTATTTTCGATCTATTTCGATCAATAGATAAATAGACCAAAATCTATTTATGCCAAGACTGACTTGTTAGTAAGTGACCGAAAAACGGTCAGTGATTGAAAATGGCCAGAAGCAGTCAGATCGAAAATGGTCAATGATCGAAAACGATCAATGACTAAAAATGGTCAGAAATTGTCAATGACCAAAAATGGTAAGAAAACGGTCAATGACCGATAAACGGTCAGCGACTGACGAACGGTCAGCAAGGTGGTTACAACCAACTCTCAAAGAAGTGGGTAGTTGTGAAACTACCTAGTATGCCATTAAATGGGTTCCTTTGAATTTGAAAAACAAAGTGGGAAGGTAGTGAAGGAGGTTATGTGCAGTTACGTAACCACCTACAAGTGTTCAAATTTAAATTCAAATGTGAAGTGATGGAGATGGGAAGTTACTTAACCACCTAATGACTCCAAGGGATTGCCAGCCACAACTATATAAGTGATGATGGCGATGAAGAGGAGATCCACAAATCAATCAAACAATTTGCAATTTATCTTTATCTTTTGTCTTTTATTTTTTAGGAGTAGTGTAATTGTAAATGGTTCTTGTTCTTTTCCTTAAAAGAACCTGTTGAGGTTATTCTTCAACAGTACTATGTTCTTAGTCAAATTGAAGATCTCTACAGTCCTTCAGTGGCAAGATGGGTGCATCTCAAAAGAGGCGTCATTGGGCGTTAATGGAGGGTTTGTAAACATTTTACCATAGCTGTATCTGGAGAGTAAATTAATTTGATTTCTCCGTTTTCTTCTTTTCTTGGCATTGCATTTGAAAAGTCCTTGGATTACCAAGGCATTGGTAGAACCCACTCTTTGATTCAATTCACTTTATGGAATAGTTTCCTCATCCAACAATGGTCTCCAGACCGAAGAAATTTGGGAGAAACATTTTGGCACACCCGGTGGGACACCAGCCAGAATTGAATCCTATTGCCAAGAAGAAGAATTGCCGATGAAGGGAATCCAATCTTGAATCAGGCACTGAAAGGTGCTCAACAGGGGGCAAATCCCATTGTAAATGAGCACCATGAAGCTGGAATCCATCGGCAAGGGGGCACACGTCTTATGTACCAGCCTTGCTGGTAATGGTGATAGTGCATTAATGAATGGTGATGTTGTTTGAAGCCGGAATCATCAAAAAAATACCGAGCACATAGGGACAGAGAGTCTTATGCAACCACATATGGACTTTATAGCATCGTCCACAGTGGTTGCAGGGGGCATTGTTTACACCCTATTTTTGGTCTATTTTGGTCAATAGACAAATAGACCAAAATCTATTTATGTCAAGACTGACTTGTTAGTAAGTGATCGAAAAACGGTCAGTGACTGAAAACAGTCAGAAGCAGTCAGACCGAAAACGATTAATGATCGAAAACGGTCAGAAACGGTCAATGATCGAAAACAAGAGTCTTATGCAACCACATATGGACTTTATAGCATCGTCCACAGTGGTTGCAGGGGGCATTGTTTACACCCTATTTTCGGTCTATTTCTGTCAATAGACAAATAGACCGAAATCTATTTATGTCAAGATTGACTTGTTAGCAAGTGACCAAAAAACGGTCAGTGATTGAAAACGGCCAGAAGCAGTCAAATCGAAAACAGTCAATGATCGAAAACGATCAATGATCGAAAATGGTCAGAAACGGTTAATGATAAAAAACGGTCAGAAAACGGTTAATGACTGATAAACAATCAGCGACTGACGAACGATCAGCAAGGTGGTTACTACCAACTCTCAAATAAGTGGGTAGTTGTGAAACTACCTAGTATGCCATGAAATGGGTTCCTTTGAATTTGAAAAACAAAGTGGGAAGGTGAAGGAGGTTATGTGCAGTTACGTAACCACCTACAAGTGTTCAAATTTAAATTCAAATGTGAAGTGATGGAGATGGGAAGTTACTTAACCACCTAATGACTACAAGGGATTGCCAGCCAAACTATATAAGTGATGATGGCGATGAAGAGGAGATCCACAAATCAATCAAACAATTTGCAATTTATCTTTATCTTTTATCTTTTCTTTTTTAGGAGGAATGTAAGTGTAAATGGTTGCTGTTCTTTTCCTTGAAAGAACTTGTTGAGGTTACTCTTCAACAGTACTATGTTCTTAGTCAAATTGAAGATCTCTATAGTCCTTCAATGGCAAGATGGGTGCATCTCAAAAGAGGCGTCATTGGGCGTTAATGAGGGCTTGTAAACATTTTACCATAGCTGTATCTGGAGAGTAAATTAATTTGATTTCTCCATTTTCTTCTTTTCTTGGCATTGCATTTGAAAAGTCCTTGGATTACCAAGGCATTGGTAGAACCCACTCTTTTATTCAATTCACTTTATGGAATAGTTTCCTCATCCAACAACGGTCTCTAGACCGAAGAAATTTGGGGGAAACAGGTTTATTATAAGATCAGGAGCCATGCGGGCCAGGTGACCTTGTAGCGTTCTTTCCCCATCCCCATCCAAATAAAAAACAGACCGGTAATCTTATGGATGAATCTTTTATGCTTAAAAAACCAAACCGATTTAAATCACTTGGGTTATTATAAGATCAGGAGCCACGTCAGCCATGCGATCAGGTAGTGTTCTTTCTCCACCTCCCACACAATTTAAATAAAAGATATATAATCATATGAATGAAACTTTTATGCTTAAAAAACCAAACTGACTTAAATCACTTGGGTTATTATAAGATCAAAAACCACGCGGGCCATGGGATCAGGTAGCATTCTTTTCCCACCTCCCACCCAAATAAAAAAAGATCAACAATCGTATAAATGGAACTTTTATACTTAAAAAATCAAACTGATTTAAATCATTTGGGTTATTATAAGTAGATCAGAAGCCACGTGGGCCATGCGATCAGGTTGCGTTTTTCCCCCCACCCATCTACCCACCCAAATAAAAAAATAATCAGTAATCGTATAAATGAAACTTTTATGCTTAAAAAACTAAACCATGCTTGAGTGAGCTCTGTCCACGTGGTGGGTTTGGCCGGCCAATGGAGACCCTATTAGCAAGTGGTTTCATTATTCAGCAATTGAGAATTGAAAAAGGTTTAATTTTATATTTTTCTATGTCCATCTTCTTGTGACTATCATTCAATTTTATTGACTTTGCAAGACTTGAAGAAGTTTACATTCAAAAGAGGCGGTTACTGTTGACTATTTCTGTCAATTGCCTATGAAAGTAGACGACCTGGCCGGCCAATGGAGACCCTATTAGCAAGTGGTTTGATTATTCAGCAATTGAGAATTGACAAGGTTTAATTTTATATATTTCCAAGTCCATCTTCTTGTGACTATCATTCAATTTTATTAACTTTCCAAGAATTGAAGAAGTTTACATTCAAAAGAGGCGGTTACTGTTGACTATTTCTGTCAATTGCCTATGAAATTAGACGACCTATGAATTACGATTATGAAGTACTCTCTTCTTCTTCTTCTTCTTAAAAGACTTTAATTTGCATAAGATGTTCAAAGTCTCAATTTGTTTTCTTCATATATAATTGGTGATCAATTAATTATTCTTAAGGATTTTCACATTAAATGCTCAGAAAGTGGTTTGTCTTCTCAATAGTTTAATGCCTAAATTGCAATTGACTGAGACTATAAATTGCAATTTATGAGACTGTATACTCCTCAGTTCTCTATAACACCTCCAAATTTTCAGTCCATCATAGCCCAGATGGGTTTTTCCTTGGTGGTTTTTTCCATTTGCACTTTTAATATCATTCTTCTTCTTCTCTGGAGCAGCAGCAGCAGCAGCTGCATGAGCTTGGCAAACGGAACAGATCGGCAAGCCTTGTTGGCCTTCAAATCCCATATAACCAATGATCCCTTTCATGTTGTGAGCTCTTGGAATGACTCTGTCTCTTATTGCGAGTGGCCAGGCGTTATATGTGGCGGTCGCCGGCATCCAAACAGGGTCAGAGCCTTGCGTTTATCGTCCAATGGGTTGGTGGGTTCCGTGGCTCCAGAAATAGGAAATCTCAGTTTCCTTCGAGAGATTTCGCTCTTCAACAACAGCTTCCATGGAGATATCCCCAGTGAAGTAAGCTTTCTGTTCAGGCTTCGTTATTTATTCCTACACAACAATTCTTTTGAAGGGGAATTCCCACCCAATATATCACGATGCTCCAACCTTATAGGACTCCGTTTAAATTATAACAATATTGTGGGGAAAATTCCAGTAGAACTTGGCACATTGTCGAAACTTCAATTCCTTTCATTCCATTACAACAAATTGATAGGACAGATCCCACCTTCCATTGGGAATCTTTCATTTCTTGACACATTTTCTGCTGCAGCCAATCATCTAAGTGGAAGTATTCCAGATTCCCTTGGCCAAATGACAAGATTAACGTTTCTCTCGTTTCCTGGAAATAGGTTGTCTGGTACTATCCCTCCCACTATCTATAATCTTTCCTTACTCGGTGATTTTGATGTCGCAGATAATCAACTTCAAGGGAGTCTTCCACCAAACTTAGGCTTCAATCTTCCTAATCTAAAGTGGTTTTCAGTTTCAGGAAACCAGTTTCATGGACCAATTCCAGTTTCTGTGTCTAATTTGTCAATTCTGGAAACGCTATTACTTAGCTCAAACAATTTTACTGGGAAAGTTACTGTTGATTTTGGAGGCCTACCAAAACTTGCTCGGCTTACATTGTTCTTCAATCATTTGGGAAGTGGAGAGGCTGATGACCTGAATTTTGTCAACACATTGACCAACTGTAGCAGTTTGACAATTTTAGGGTTTACTGAAAATCGGTTTGGTGGTGTGCTTCCCAACTCCATAGCAAACTTATCGACCCAACTGGTAATTCTAGACTTGTCACACAATCAAATATCTGGAGACATCCCAGTGGGGATCGAGAACCTTGTAAGCTTACAATACTTGGGTCTAAATAGTAACTTACTAGCAGGAAGTATTCCGACTTCAATTGGAAAGCTTCAAATGCTAAATGCACTCTATTTATCCGGAAACAGATTTATGGGGCCAATCCCTTCTTCTCTTGGAAACTTGACACTCTTGATTGGGCTCTATTTAGATGATAATCACTTGCAAGGAAAAATACCTTCAAGTATAGGAAAATGCAAATATTTGTTAAGATTGGGCCTTTCCCACAACAGTTTCAATGGTATCATCCCCAAAGAGATATTCGATCTTTTCACATTAATAGAGCTACACTTGAGTAGAAATTCTTTCTTTGGTACTCTACCTTCGGAAGTGGGTCGACTGACTAGTCTTCAACACCTTGATATTTCTGAGAACATGTTGTCTGGTGAAATCCCTAGCACCCTTGGTGATTGTACAAGCCTAGAATACCTTTTTATGCAGGTTAACCTATTTCAAGGATCGATATCATTGGTTCTTAGTTCTCTAAGAGGTCTGCAAGATCTCGATCTTTCAAACAATAACTTCTCTGGTGTCATCCCGAAATATTTGGGTACATTTAAGTTTTTACAAAGACTAAATTTATCATTTAATCATTTGGAGGGTGAGGTATCAGTAGATGGAATCTTTGCAAATTTGAGTGCATTTTCAATCATTGGAAACAATAAGCTTTGTGGAGGTATACCAGAACTTCATTTGCTAGCATGCCAAATTCAAAAGTCAAAGGAACACGCCAGGCGTCGTGTTTTCAAGCTGATAGTCATCGTCTGTGGTTGTGGGGGCTCTCTATGTTTGATTTTTATGATATTTTTGTTCATTATATACCGGAGAAAAAAAGAAAGGAAAGAATCCACTTTATTTTTGATAGGGGATCGTCATTTTAAGATCTCTTATGCCCAACTCCTTAAAGCTACCGATGGATTTTCTTCTGCAAATTTGATTGGAGTGGGGAGTTTTGGTTCTGTGTATAAAGGAGATCTTAATCATGGGGAAACTATTGTTGCAGTAAAGGTCCTCAACATTAGACAAAGAGGGGCTTCCAAGAGTTTCATGGCTGAATGTGAATCCCTAAGAAACATCCGGCATCGTAATCTTGTAAGAATTTTGTCATCTTGCTCAAGTATAGATTACAAAGGCAATGATTTTAAGGCTTTAGTATATGAGTTCATGCCTGGTGGGAATTTGGAGAGGTGGTTACATCAACATGCAGATGGTATACAAGATGAACAAAAGCATTTAAACCTTGTTCAAAGATTGAATATTTCCATTGATATAGCAACTGTATTGGATTATCTTCACCACCATTGTCATGCACAAATTATTCACTGTGACCTAAAGCCAAGCAATATTCTTCTCGATGGTGATTTGACTGCACATTTGGGTGATTTCGGGATATCAAAAATTCTTTTGGAAGCCACAAATAGGTCTCAAAATCCCACAAGCTCAATTGGGATAAAGGGGTCTATTGGATACATTGCACCAGGTAAAGTACCTCTTTTACTAATCTAGTATAAATTTTTCCTCTTCTTTCGAAAGTTGTAACTGAGCTTACCTTAGTATGATGAATCTAATATTTGTCTTACTATTCCATTCGAAAACCTTAAGGCATAATTACTCTCTTCTAATACATTTTGTGATATCTTTAGCCCCTTTCCTAAAATATCTCAAACAATCGAAATGTGATGATATAAAAATGCTAAAAAGGAATGTGTTTTAGATGATATTTTGATTCTTTGTATTTCTACACAAAAGTTTTGACTGCATCTTTCCTTATTGAAACCAAATTATACCTTGAATGTCAAAGGAAACAAAAATGTGGTTTTATGAAGAACAATGCATTTATGTAGGGGTTTGTAATTTTTCGTAGACAAAGATTAATGTGTCCACATGCCATATTAAAGTCTTGATATCAAGTTAATTACTTGAATATCATGCCAGCAGATGATCTGTTGGATTTAGATACTCAAATATAGATGTAAGAGGAGCCTATGTTCCTTGTATACGCACTGTAAGAACGAATTTGAAGATGCCCTAACTTCTCATTGCATGTTATGTTATGTTATTCTTCTAATTGAGACCAATAAACTTAATTTGCTCCTATTCTCTCTAGTTATTCTTTCATGTCATGTTGTTCTTCCAATTGAGACAAATAGGCGTTGCTCTTATTCTCACTAGTTATATGTGTATTAACCTAAGATACATGAATTACAGAGTATGGTGCAGGTGCAGATGTTTCAAGGCATGGTGATGTATACAGTTATGGGATTCTCTTGTTAGAGATGTT
The DNA here is from genome assembly GCF_018873765.1 of Telopea speciosissima. Taxonomy (NCBI): domain Eukaryota; kingdom Viridiplantae; phylum Streptophyta; class Magnoliopsida; order Proteales; family Proteaceae; genus Telopea; species Telopea speciosissima. Next base: position 12,520,170 of record NC_057925.1, on the reverse strand, counting down.
CACAAGGAAGCGGCCTACTCATGAAATGTTCAAAGATAACTTTAATCTTCACTGCTGGGCTGAGATGGCTTTATATGATGGAGTGATACCTGTCGTTGACCCATCACTTCTCTCCATGGAAGAAGTTGAAGAAGAGGCAACAACAATTGTTACCAACATCACTGGAAGTCGAAGATACATAAAGGATAGAGTGCAAGAATGCCTTACTTCAGTTATTAGAATTGGAGTTGCCTGCTCAACTGAATCACCTTGGGATCGAATGGACATAAGTGATGTGGTCAAAGAGCTACATCTGATCAAGGATATTTATCTTGGAGTTGGCACTCACCATGAAAAATGAATTATAGTAAGGACTACGAACAGTGGTAAGTCATCGTTTCCATAAAAAAATTGAGTTTAATGTAATTGTTAATGAAGCTGAAACATTTTTGTTCCGTTTGAGTTAATTATGATTTTAATCTTAGTAATTTGGATATCAATTACAATTAAATGGGCCATTAGTGAATCATTATAGTCTTTTGTAGGATTTTTTGTTGTTGGTATCATATGCCTTGGCTCTTCAACTAACGCCTAAGTTAGAAATCAAAACGTTTCACATTGTTTTCAACAGAAAGACCTAGGTTTCAATTAATTACCAATCGGATAGGGAAATTGATTCTTCCATTTTTTTTTCCCTTTTCCCCATTGTCTTTATTTCTTTTTTCTCTTCTTCTTCTTCTTCTTTTAAAGCTCTAAAATGGATAGAAATCCTTTGGAAAACCTGATTAGGGATAACCATTGGATGCCATTGAGTGAGCAAAAAGAATTAAAGGGTATTTTGATCAATGACATCCAAAAGGTAGAATTGACAGAATTACCAATTTGATGCTTTTCCCCTTTATTTAATGTGGTGTGCAGCGGATCATCCCTAGAATATGCATTCTTGAGAACCTAAGTTCCTCTAAATAAGGGTGTTTTCATAGTTTTAACACTTTGGAAAGAGTATTTATGAACAAAGACCCCTAAGGAGTTTTATTAACCTTTGATTGACATAATGGTCACCTTTCCTATTATGCCCAATCAAGAGGAAAATGTATTCAGTTAAGACATCATCTCTTCACATAGCGAAATGAGGCCCATTTTGCTGGGCTTGGCGATATGGAAAATATAAGAAGTTTCTTCTCGTCTCATGATATGAGAAAGTTCTTTTGATTTTATTTTTAATGCTAGAGCTGTCTCCTATGGACATTGAGAAGCTAGACAACTGAAAGTACAAAAACATATTGAAGGCAGCTAATACATTAGCTACAGCAAGAATAATTCCAATCATGACAATGGGATATTTTTCCTCTCTTGCTTCGTATCAAGAAGTAATCTAGAATATTACATGGGTGTGTTTTAAGTATGTGCCATGAGGAAATAATTGGGAGGCTTAGGGCATTATGTTTTGACTACAACAGTACTTGTGAAAGGAGTGCATGTTGTAGATATTGTTTGTCAATTATATTTGTTTTTAATGTCGTATGAGGCAACTATTGTATTAGACATTTAATGTATGTAATGTATTATTGTTTTACCAAAAAAAATGTACTCGTTTTTAAATGAAATTGATCTATCCATAAAATTAAATATATCCATCATTTCTTCATACACCATCTTGCTTGTAGGATGGTTTCCCTCACTTTGAAGAAAGGGGAAAGAAAAGGAAATACTACAGATATCCTTACCTACAACGATTTCCATCTCAAATTTGTGTAAGTTGGTAAATTGCGATTTCTTCTTCTTCTTTTTTTTTTTTTTTTTTTTTTTAATGTTTTAATGACTATAATGCTTAGTTCATAGTGCAGTTATATTTCTTTCGTTGCAACTTTAATTTCAAGATTATTTAAAGGGTACGCAGGTTACAAACAGAATTGATAACGAAACTTTTTTGCCCTTCATACAATGATGTGGTTTTATGATAAGAGGACTAATGAAGGCTAATGATGTGATTTTTTCGCACCCTGACTCCTTTCCCATGTCGTTTGCATTCTCCCTTCCTAGTCCACAACTAGGAGGTGTTAATTTCCAGCCCATATCAGTTGAATTGACTAAAACTGTAATACCCCCAAATCCGGATAAAAGATATGGGTTATGGCTCTCACAGGCCATCGTGTGATAACTGCTGAAACTAAAATCATATCAAAATCAAGCCATAGCGGAAGATCTAAAATCATTCATAGAATTTATTTAAATTTACTTTCTAAACTTCTTCATTCATTTGTTATTCACACTCAAAGCTACTATGTCGAACTCATCATACTTCCGTTTACATCTCTACAATCATCATTTCAATTATATCAGAAGTAATTTCTTTCAAATTTATATTAACCACAAAATCTCTAAGAAAAGTCTCCAGGTTTCTCTATCTCACGATCTCCTACTGAGGGGTTCTTACACCCCTCCCCCTAGCCCAACTTGTACACTCTACACAATGACACTCTAAATGTACATGCTCTGCAAAATATTCAATGAAGGAGGGGTGAGCTTAACTAACCCAGTGAGAAAGAACAATATCATATTACGCGACTAAATCCAAACGTGTACACCTGATAAATCACGCTATAAATGCGCTTCTTTCATAAATCTATCAATTTAGAATATTATATCTGATCATATATAAGATATCATGCATGGCATTCAAAACAAGGAAAACATCACTTGTCTTTTACTTCCTGAAGTCAGTTATCTCAGTGACTTGCCATACTATGCCTCATAGGATTGAGGACACCATTTTGTTACCAATAATGCCATTACATATTGCCGTCACATACTGGCAACCATCCCTAGTGTACCATTTTGTATCGCCATTGCGCACTAGAGACATGTTTCTATTTGTACACCATTTTGTTACCCGTAATGCCATTACATATTGCCATCGTATTCTGGAAGCCATCCCTAGTGTACCATTATGTATTGCCGTCGCACACTGAAGACATGTTTCTATTCACGCCATTACATATTGTTGTCACACGCCTCTAGTATAACACCCCCTAAACCCGGTCTGGGATTTGGTTGTTAACAATTCACAAGATCATACGTCTTAGGGAGGGTGAACTAGAGTGAACTTGACTATAAGTCATCCTGTAACCTTAAAACCTAATTGCAGCGGGAGTCTCTATCCTTATCCATTCAATTAACAAGATTAAATTCAAGTTTTTAATAGTATAGAACATAGTCTCAAATTTCCAAATTTCATGTCCTTTTAAAGTTCAAGTCTAAAACAGAATTTAAATAAACTTCAAGAATCAATCATAAAGTATGTCCTCGTACAACCATAAGCTTCATTGTCTTGGTTCTCCACACAAGTCTGATCAATAATTATGGCTTTCTCATCTGAAAAAAGTTAAGGTATGCTTTAGGAAGAAACTTAGCAAGATAACATCCGAACTTGATACGAATATTTTAAAAGACATGTACTATAATAGAGTTGAAAAATATATACATAAATATTAGGGTTACTCATCCCTATAACATATTTCACGAAAACAGTAAGATAGCATATTAATAACCAAGCATAAACATCATGCCTACACCTGGCCTAAAGCATGATCACGATATCCGAGTTTAATCATGAGCATACACATCAAAGTAGCCACAAATATCTACCTTGCACCGTACTACAAGTGCAACTCACTCACTAAAGGTGAAGACAAGAAGTATGCCCCGTACCGTATTACAAGCTCACCTTCTCAATCACAATTAAATAATCATAAACATCCATACATCCATAAGCATGCAAGGAGTTACCATGCTCTAGAATCATGAAGAATATCATCATAACATCCTTCTCACTGTATCTCATGCTACTATGCCCTTAAATCAATAAATTTTCAACGTAGTTTTCTTAAATAAATCTTTTAACACATGCTTGAACAATCAGAATTTTTGAACAAGAGAGGAGAATATTTTAAATACAAAATGAGCACCAGGTAATAGATGTTAACTCATAGATCTGATGCTATTGAAGTCCTCAATCGAATTCCCCAGAACTCAGAATTTTATTTTTCCAAAATTGAGCAAAAATTTGATAGTGCTTCAATGAATTCTCTAGTGATTCTTCAAAATCCTTCAAAGGTACTCCTTAAATCCTTCAATTGAATGAAAAACCCTTTGATTCTAGCCTTAATTGATGAAGAAAAACCTAGTCTTTGATTAAAATCAAGTCTTTGAAGAAATCCTTCTCCCTCTCTCTCTCTCTCTCTTTTATTTTTCTTTTCTTCTCTGGTTTTCCTCTAAAAAACGTGGAGCAGCAGCTTATGCATGCCCACGGTTTGCTTAATGGGGTTTTTAAACTCCTTAGATGGATTTCCCTATTATTCCTCTAATTCCCTCTAAGATAGGAGTCCCATTTTGAATTAATTTCTCTCTCCTAATCCCCCTTTGGAAAACAAATTTTCCTATTTTGTTTCTTTGGCTAAAATATAGCAGTACGTGCGTAAAAATAGCTAGATAGTCCGTTCTTCAATTCATTATGTGTTGATTTAAGTCCATCCAATCTTAGCCATTGAACTACTTACCTAAGACCGGCTGGGACCGTACTCTCTCTCTCTACCCTGCCCTCTCCCTCTGCAACTCTGCTAGTGGTATCCCCATGTCCTTCCCTCGCCCTATACCATTTCAGTTCCCTTCCCCACCATCTCTCTCCCCCCTCCCGTCTCTCCATTTCAGTTCTTTTTTGTACTTTTCATTTCACCTTGGGATTATCAAAGATTGGGCTGGGTATCCATGCACTGCAGATTGTCAGATGGTGCGCTAGACGCTGTGTCGCGCTACAGAGGAGCCCCACGCAGACATAGGAGTCGATCGCAAGAATGTGTCATTGGAGTAAAATATACAGTTATAGGAGGGAACAAGCAAAAATTGCCAAAAAGGAGGAAAGGGGAGAAACCAAAAAAAGGTAGAGAGGGCCAAAAAGATGGGAACCGTCTGAATCCAAATCAAGCCCGCCAAGAAATGATTTTGTTTGTCTAGACCTGCCCAGAAAAACATTTTCCACAACTTCTTTTGGAACCAAATTTGATTTTGTAATACAAAACAATTAATTATAAGCTCTTATGTTAAATAAAATTTCCTTTGCAGTAATTACTTGATTAGAAGAGGGCTTATGGTGATTTAATCCAATAGTATTTTTGTAATTTTTCTGACATTTGGAACTCCCTCTTGAGCCGCATCATCCATACATCTCTGGACTCTGGAGCTTAAATCAATGGACCTTGACATTGCAGTCCTTTGATGTTGCCATTATAAAGGAAAAGTAATGCAATTACAAGTAAAAAACAAGTAAAGGTGGTGTTAAGTATACTAGTATACATTAGAACAAGAGATAAGATGGAAAAGATATTTGATTAATCCTTTTTATAGATGGGTTTATGTTTTGGACTTAACTCTTTTTTATATTTTATATTATTATGGGACATATTATGTAGTAAATTTGGCAAAAAAAAGGTAGTAGTTAGTAATAAAATAATCATTGTCAGCCAAAATTATATCCGTGATTACGAGGCGTATCTTGAAAATTGCAAGTTTGCAACCCAAATGATAGATGGATGGACACTCAACCCATTCTGTTAGGTCAGAGTGGCAAAAAGACATGTCGGGCTACCATCGTTGTGGTTGTTGTTGTTGGCCTTCCGATTATTTTCATGTAAAAAAGTTTTCTATGATGCCAGAGTATTATAATCCTCACATGAGTTTTTATATTGTTTATTCTTTTCAATAATGATCGTGTGGAATTCACATGAATTATATCGATCCCAATATATTATCATCCTCTCACATGAGTTTTTTTATATTATTTTTTCTTTCTTACATTGATCGTGTGAAACCCATATAGATTATAGCATTTCTCATACTGTCATTGATGTAGCATGGAAGATACCCCACATTGTAGAAGTCTTAGCTAGAAAACCCTTTCCTTTAAATAAGGGAAAGAGAGAAGAAAGGGACTTAAAGTGCCTAACAATAACAAACCTCACAAACAAAAAGAGCCTGTAAGGAGAAAAGCTAATGCCTTGAAATGATATTGTGTACAAACAGATATCTTATAAATGGTATTGCACCAGTTTTACACCAGATTCTTCCAGATCATAAACTTTTCTCATATACAATAAATTATGTACAAATGATTTCAAAAAAACAAAAAAAAAAATTATATACAAATCAGAACACTATATAGATTTTCAATGACGATGCACCAGTATTGCATTACATCCTGTCTCTGTGGTCTGAAAAGATCTTCTGATGTAGAATGCAAAGGATTCCCAGTAGCAAGCAGCTTCTTAAGCTGGTGGACCTAGGCCATATGAAGCTAACTGCTCTTTCAGCTTTGCAGATGCCTCCTCAAATCTCTTGTTAAAAAAAAAAAAAAAAAAAAAAACACAAAAACAAAACAAAACCAAGTCCTTCAGAGAAGGCACTCTCAGTTCAAGAATTACCATAGAAAGCATGAGAAAAGCTGCCTTGGAGATTCTCTCGCCGAACCCGTCTTTGGCTTTAAATATTAAAGACAAATGGAAGAAGCTAGAAACGTCCAATTGGTTCTTGGTGATCCTTAATCTTTGGCCTAATGCCAAATACTTATATTCCATAATTACAGGATCAATGCGACCAAAAAAACAAAAAAAAAACACAGGGATTTGGCTTTAGTAAGTGCAAATTATGGATCCTTTGGATTTCGATCCTCATCCTCTACTGCCCGAGTGGGGGGTAAGGCTGTCATTTCACGTCTTACCTGAGTGGGGTTAAGTCGGTCATTTTACACCTTGCTGTGTCTGCGCAGTATATCGGCAATAGAGGATCTGGATCTGGATCGTTCTTCCCATTTGGAGAATGTTACTTTTGCAGTAGTACCCACATTTTCTCATTATAAATTCATTACTCTTTACAGACAAAACCAGGATTGATTTCATGTCCGCCACTTATGACTTTATAGAAGCCCCGGTACCACTCTCAAGTTAAAGTAGGACAGGAATATGAGGTTATTCTTACCACTTATACAAGTTCTCTCTCTCTCTCTTTCTACCAATGCGCAATTTATCTCACATGATTTTTTTATTATTTTTGTTACTTGTTCTTGAAATGTAGGTTTTATATGGATGATACCTTTTTCAGGACACCCATTGGTGTAGCATGCATGAATATTCCTTCCTACACTGGCAGTGTGGGAACCTCTCTCTTGTATATATTTTTAGAAAAAATCTTATTGTAACCAAAGTACATGGTGAACTAAGAAGTTTTAACTTTCTTTTCGTTACAACTTGTCTTGTTCCCAAAGGTATACTTATGTTTTATCTTCTGGAATTAAAAACCTGCGCAAACCTCTAATGGTCCTCTTTTTTTTTTTTTTTTGGCCAAAAGATCATTATATTAAGGAAACCAAAAAGGAACATAGAGAGGGGTCAAAACCCAAGCACTAGACCGCAAATGAAACTCCACCGAGGGCGGAGACATAAACATGACTCACCCATACCATTACAGGAATCTGTATCTAGATAGACCCATGGCATCATGTGCCAGCTGATCTTCAATGTGTCTAGGGAAGACCTTATTTGATAGAGAGTCTCCAATTTTTGCCACATGCTTTGCCATATAATCCGCTATTGGGTTCGCTTCTCTGAAGCAGTGAGATATTTTTCAATTACAAGACTCTAGATATGGTTTAATCACCTGCCATCTTTGGAGCGCAAACCAAGGAATGTTTAAGGAGTGAATGGACATAACTACCGACGCCGAGTCAGATTCAATCCACAGATCCCTGATCCCCCTCTCCCTCGCAATGAAAAGCCCATCCATCAAGGCCTCAAATTCAGCCACGAAGCTATTGGAAAGCCCCAAGTACCTGCCGAAGGAGTGCACCACTTGGGCATGGTGATTGCGAAATACACCCCCCGCCCCCACCCTGTTCGGGTTCCCAAGAGAGCTACCGTCAATGTTGAGCTTGATCCAATGGCAAGCTGGTTTACACCAAAAGACCTCAGAGATACCTCGTGCTGTAGCGTTAGAGGTAGCCAGGCCAGAGTTCTGACACAGCTCAGGTCTTGGAAAGTCTTTATCCCTTTGATCACAAAATTACAGTCCCTAATCTCCCCTTTAATACTGTCCAGGATCTGCTTCAAACTGCGGAAGGGGCCCTCATAGCATCTTCTATTACGTTTTTCCCATAACACTGTGCAAATTACAATTGCACCTGCAGCCCACGGGTCTTTAACATTCGAGCTTGTCAACTTCCTTTTTCACCACCCAAAGAGGTCTTGAATAGTGGAGGGCCGACCCCACACATGACCAAACCAGGAGGAGAACGTACTCCAAACTGCAGTACTGAATTCACAATTGAGAAACACATGGTGTACCGATTCACAATCCTTCTTACACAGAGAGCACCTGGATGCCGAGCTAATACCCCATTTTTGAACCTCATCATCAGTGGGGATCTTTCCATGAGCCAACCGCCACCCAAACAGGGAGTGTCGAGGTTGGAGGTGTTTATACCAAACTAGATTGGCCCAAGGAACTTTTGGCGACTTCGTTCTTATACCTTCCCAAGCCATCGCCGCTAAGAACTCTCTTGATTTCGACAGGCACCATCGAATTGAATCCTCCACCAGGTAGTTTGGAATTTGGATAGTTTTAATCACCTGAAAAACGTTGACCATGGCAGTCGAGGTGACTTGCGGAAGCCTCCACACCCCATCTTCGATGAAATCTCCCACTTTGGTCCCTTCGTTGGTGAAGAAAGCCTCGTCAAGGCGGGTTTCGTCCTAAATAGAGTTCGGACCCAACCATCTGTCTCTCCAAAAATTGATGTGTTTACCATTCCCCAGGATCCAACGTTCGTTAGCCGCCACAAAGCTCCACAATTTCCTAATCCCTAGCCAAATGGAAGAGGTTCTATAGCCTGGCCAGATATTACCCCATTTATTGACAAAGCAATGTCTAAGAAAGGAGCAAGAAACCAATGCCTCGTTCCTAATCTTCCAGGTTAACTTGTTGAGCATAGCTTTGTTGACGTCCCTAACCCTCCTGATCCCAAGACCCCCTTCCTCCTTAGGCCTGCAGAATTTATCCCACCTGACAGTGATAGCTTTAGAAGACTCGGCATCGCCAGTCCAAATAAAATTCCTCATCCATCGTTCAAGAATAGCGAGCAGGGATGTGGGCCACCAGTACACCGAGAAGCTGTGAATAGGCATGCTGGACACCACAGTCTTCACCAATTCCACTCGACCCGCCATAGATAAAAGTTTACCCTTCCAACCTGCAAGCTTGTGTCTGACTCTGTCCAGCACGGGCAGCAGCATGTCTTTTCTCACACGGCCTTTAGAGATCACTACTCCAAGGTATCTAGTAGGGAATTTACAAACCGGAATCTGCAGCTCCTCCACTATGGCTTGGCGTCTATTAGGGGGAATGGACCCCAGGAATAACTTGCTCTTGTTCAGATTGATCCTTTGACCTAAAAATTCTTGGTACTGACATAAAAAAGATTTGAGATTCCTGACATACCTAATAGAAGCATTAGTGAAAATAAATATGTCATCAACGAACAAACAATGGCCCGGGGTGCGAACTCCCCGCGGGCCATGAAGGGGGATAATTATTTTTTCATTGAGTAATTTAGTCAAACCCCTGCACAAGACCTCCTCTTCTATAATGAAAATCATGGGTGAAATGAGGTCCCCTTGTCGCAGCCCACGTTCAACACCAAAGAAACCCATAGGGCCGCCATTCACAAGCACAGAGATTCTAGTAGATATGAGCAAACTGCGAATCCAGTTTATCCACCGCTCCGAGAACCCAAATTTGAGAAGAACTTTAAAGATGAAGTCCCACGAAATTGTGTCATAAGCCTTTTGAATGTGGATTTTCAGCCCCAAACCTCCTCCTCTCGTGGCAGATGACATAATCTTAGCAAGCTCCGAAGCTAGAGATATGTTGTCTTGGATGACCTTCCCTTTTTAAAAGGCACCCTGTTCCTCCGAGATCAGTCTAGGAAGGACCATCTCAAGATGACGAGCCATCACCTTGGATAAAATCTTACAAAAAAAATTCCCCATGCAAAGGGGCCTGAACTTATCCAAAGAAGCAGCACCATCCATTTTGGGGATAAGCGCTAGAAAGCAGTTGTTGATTCCAGCAGGGATACGATCGGAGGAGGAGAAAAGCCGCGCAGCATTACATACATCCGACCCTACCACCTCCCAACACGCTCTGAAGAAAGCCTCAGGGAACCCGTCAGGCCCCGGTGCACTATCCGGGTCCAATTCCCACACCGCCGCTCTTATCTCAGAGTCACATGGGACCGAGTCCAGTCTAAAAGTGTCCACCTCCTCCAAAACCCGAGGGATACAGTTGAGTAGCTCCTCATGCTCAGTAACCTCCATAGCCTTATGAAAGTTCTCATAATATTCTTCCACATGTTTTTTTATCTGGTCTTGGTCAACAAGAGTTTCCCCATCTTCTTTTTTCAGAGTGCGGATGGTATTCCTAGCCCTTCTCATTTTTGTAGATAGGTGAAAGAACTTACTGCATCTGTCTCCAAGAGTTTTCCTTTTTAACCTGGATTTTTCTGCCCATAATTTTCCATAATTCTCAGTCGCTGTGGCGCATGCCTTTTTTGCCTCAGCCTCACGATCAAACAATTGATCAGTCATCCCTAAATGTCAATCTCGGCCTGTACAGCCTCCAACACACTCTTTGTTGTATAGAGCTACATTTCAAAGATTGGATAATTCTCCTTAGCCCAACCTCTCAGGGTGGGTTTGAGTCTCTTCAGTTTCTAGGCCAGAACAAACGGAGAAGAGCCACTCATCCACTCCTTCCAGGACACCTCCACTACAGAGAGAAAGTTGGGATGCTCTAACCAAAACCGCTGGAAGCGAAAGGGGGCATTGGACGGCCTAGTGATCGATTCACCAGCAGTGGCGCATGATCTAACACAGTGCTTGTAAGCACAGTCTGTGAGCAGTCTCCAAACACAGAAAGCCAAGAGTCATTGCAAAAACTTCTATCCAATATGGCAGAGACGTGCCCATACCTTCTGTTATTTGTCCATGTGAATTTGTGTCCCTGAGACAAAACCTCCATAAGCGAGCAAGCATCCACCATCGCCCCAAACTCAGCTGCCGATCCCCGAAGGATCCCGGGCCTTTTTACTCAGATGAAGCAAGAGTAGCATTAAAATCCCCTGCAACAAGCCAGGGAGAAGAGTCCAGGGGCGCCATCGCACCAAGCTCAGTCCACAGATCCCTTCTCAAGGCTCTCAAGCACTTAGCATGCACAAAAGTCAAGAGGAAGCTTCTCTGACTCCAATCCACCTTAACCGTGATCTGTTGTTCAGACTCCATCACTAAGGAGGGCTTAGCATATCCACGTTTCCATATTACCCAGAGGTTTGGAGCTCTATCAAGACGGTTATTGTGAATGAAGTATGCATCATACCCCAACTTATTAAAGAACAGCACAGGGAACCGATTCACGTCCACCATTGGTTCCGCAATACAAACCAATTTTGGGTTCATCTCTTTAATAAAAATACTCAAGGCTGTCTTGGTAGTAGCCTTCCTCATTCCTCTAATATTCCAACAGAGGGCGCGCATTAGAAACGTTTTTTTTTAACCACACGACCAGACTTCCTAGTAGCCTGCTCCTCCACCTGTTTCCCCTTAGCAACTTTTTGCTTGGCTGCCTCCGCTATCTCTAAAGCCTTGGTTGCTTCATCAATCATCTCAGCACGTCTGTGATGCAACACCACCTTGCCAGCGACCAGCTGTGTTGGGCTAATAGTTGTAATCACATTCTCCAGGGACTCAAGCACGAAACTCAAGCCACTATCCACGTTCCCCTCCCCATCTGCATGGCCGTGCACTACGGTAGTATCATAAATAAAAACACTGACTTCAATGATCAAATGCAATGATGCTTTGTGTGACAAGCTCCGGGAAAATCTTGGAGAGGCCTTCCCCAGATTTTCTAATGAGGTAGAAGATACTAGGGATGAAGTAAATGCTTGTAACCCAATCCGGGTTGTTGGATCTGCGGAGTCTGTGTTGTTTGAAAAATGGGGGCACAGAAGTTTAAATATAGATCTATAATGTTAAAATTCAATATCCAAAAAATCCTGATTTGCGGAGGAGAGTCCTTGGTCAGTATTGAATGATACACACTCTCTCTCTCATGTTTCACATTTTTTACATGTGATATTGGTTTAGCATCACATGTGAATCATTTCCTTGGGTTGCAAGAGTTAATCTTTGTATCTTTGGAAATCCAATATTTTGTGTTTTGGAAATCCAATATTTTATGTAAGCCTTCCTTGTTTAAAGTCCAGTGAGCCGATCCTTGTAAACCATATATATATTCTCCAGTTGGAGAGTAAAATCATAGTGAAATACTATCATTATTTTCCTGAATTCATTACGGTATCTAGAGCCTAGTATTCTCCAATGAGATTTCTTCTTTTTGGGACATTTTTTTTTTACTTCCTTCATGGGGGATGAGGTTGAATCCTCCACGGTTGTGACTTCCACCACTCCACCACCTTCCTCTTCTTCTTCTTCTTCCCCCTTCTCACATGCACACCACTATATCTCGATTAAACTCAACTCTAAGAACTTTTTGTTTTGGCAAAATCAAGTTGAACCTTTTCTTGATGGCAAAAATCTGTTTGGTTATCTTGATGGAAGCACACCATGTCCTGACGATCCTGTTGCCCGAGCTCACTGACGCCTTCAAGATTTTATGATTCAAAGTCTTCTTCTTGCCTCTCTCTTTGAAGAAGTTTTTCCGTTAGTTCTTGGCAAGAATACAAGTCAGGCTATTTGGGACACTCTTCATACTGCTTTCTCTTCTCCATCTGAGAGCAGGATTATGTCCCTGACAATGGCCCTTCAAGACCTGACACAGAAACCTGATGAATCGGTCTCTGATTTTTTGCAACGTGCCAAAACTATTGCTGCCAAACTAGGTGCTGCAGGCCATGCCTTGCGTCCCAATGCCTTTAACCTTCATATTTTTCAGGGTCTAAGAACCGAGTTTCAGTCCATGGTCTCGTCTCTTCTTACCAGGACTGATCCGATTGCTTATGATGACTTGCATGCTATGCTCCTTAGCCATGAATTTCTTCATGGCTCCTCTATGAAAAAGCTTGCCCTTACTGATGCTACTTCTCCAACCAATTCACCTACTGCCAATACAGTTCAACGATCAGGCTCCTCATCAGATTCTAGTTCTCAACCTGCTCAGTGTGGGGGTCATGGTGGTCATTGGGGCCGTGGTCGTGGTGGTCGTGGTCATGGGGGACCTTATGGTGGTCAATTTCCTGGGCCATTTTCGTGCTCCATTTGTCGCCACACTAACCATTCAACTGAACGATGCTACTTCCGTCAACAATCTGATAACATTCCCCAACCCCTACCCTATTATCCCAATAACCCGCCACCCACAGCCCATTACACCTATCCCTCTTATCCCCCTTCCTCTTCCACTTTTGGCCATCCCAATCCACCCCTATTACCGACCCCTCATCCATCAACTACCCTACCGTGGTATCCTGACATGGGGGCGTCCCATTACGAACCCCGGACGTCCAATCCCTTTCCCAGTATGACGAGTACACAGGGCAAGATCAATTGCACGTTGGTAATGGTAAGGGCTTACCCATATCTTACATTGGTTACTCCACTCTTCCATCTCCCTCTTCTTGTTCCTTTCATTTAAATGATGTGCTTCATGTTCCTTTGATTTCTAAGTGTCTTCTTTCTATTCAAAAATTTTCTCGTGATAATAATGCTTATTTCGAATTTCACCCATCTCACTTTCTTGTGAAGGATCAGGTCACCAAGTCCACTCTACTGTCTAGACCGAGTAAAGGTGGTCTTTATGAACTTACTCCACCCAGTCTGCCTTCTGCACATTCTGTTGTTCGTTCCTCCATTGACATCTGGCATCATCGTTTAGGACACCCTAATGAGAGATTACTTTATCATATGCTTAATAAAAATAATTTACCTTGTTCTTCATCACGTTTTAATAATATTTGTACGGCTTGTCAACTAGTCAAAGCCAGTTGCCTTTCTTTATCTGTTACGGACAGTTGAAGCTTATTTCCTTTGGATTTAATTTACAGTGACGTATGGGGTCCCTCCCCTACGCCCTCTTTATATGGTCATAGATTTTATGTTGTATTTGTGGATGATAACACTAAATTCATATGGTTTTATCCTCTTGTTCGCAAATCTGAGGTTTTCACAATTTTTCATAAATTTCAAGCTCTTGTTGAACGACAGTTTGAAAGAAAAATTAAGGCCATTCAAACGGATTGGGGTGGGGAGTTTCGGACCCTACCCACTTTTTTCACAAACATTGGTGTTTCACATAGGGTTTCGGCTCCTCATATCCATGAACAACAAGGGGTTGTTGAACGCCGTCATAGGCACATTGTCAAAACAGGGCTCTCCCTTCTTGCTCATGGGTCGGTTTCCCAAATTTACTAGAATTTTGCATTTGACACTGCCGTTTATTTAATCAACAGGATGCCTTCGACTGTTTCTCATGGTATTTTCCCTTTTCAATTAGTTTCTCATAAATTACCGGATTATCATTTTCTTAAAGTATTTGGTTGTTTATGCTTCCCTTATTTGCGACCATATAATAGGCATAAGATGGATTTTCGCTCATTACCTTGTGTGTTTCTTGGCTACAGCCCATCCCATACTGGTTATTGATGTCTTCACATTCCTTCCAATAGGATTTACATTGCCCGTCATGTTCGCTTTGATGAACATTCTTTTCCCTTCTCCAACCCATCTTTGGGTCCTCCCAAAGCTTCTCCTTCAATTTCTTCTTCTCCTTGGGCTGCTGCCCCTATTCAAATCTCACCATTGAACCATTCCCCACCGCCTGGTGTGCCCTCACCATTACCACCTCCTCTTGATCGCTCACCCAATGTGGCGACCCCGGTACCTTCTCCCTCACCCTTGCCATCACTACTTCCTTCTCCCTTTACCACACCCTTACCGTCACCCTCATCACTGTCCGCTACATCTGCGCAGCCTCATCCACGACCTCATGCTTTGGTTGTTACTAATGATATTGTTGAGCCTACTTGTTTCTCACAGGCCTCTAAAATTTCTGAGTGGGGCGTTGCTATGGCAGAAGAGTATAATGCATTGATCAAAAACGGTACTTGGACTTTGGTACCACGCCAACCACATATGAATCTCATAGGGTGCAAGTGAGTGTATCTAATTAAGCGGAAAGCGGATGGCTCCCTAGAGCGCTACAAAGTGCGCCTTGTTGCTAAGGGCTTTCACCAACAGCATGGACTTGACTATGGTGAAACTTTCAGCCCGATCATTAAACCAACCACTATTCGTTGCTTTCTCTCTATAGCCGTCTCGCAAGGATGGTCAGTCTGTCAATTGGATGTCAGTAATACCTTTCTCCATGGCCAATTGGAAGAAGAGGTTTTCATGTCTCAACCACCCGGGTTCACCGACTCCAACCATCCGCACTATGTATGTCAACTTCATCGCTCCATTTATGGTCTTAAACAAGTACCCCGGGCTTGGTTTCGTTGGTTATTTGACTTTTTTATTCTTCTTGGATTTTGTGGCTCCAAGACTGATACTTCTCTTTTTATACGGACCCAGGGTGCCCATGTGTGCTACATTATGATATATGTTGATGACATCCTAGTGACTGATAGCGATCCATCCATGATATCTTCTCTATTGTAGCGACTTTCGGGTGAATTTTCCCTCAAAGATCTTGGGGATTTGCATTTTTTCCTTGGTGTCCAAGCTACCACTCATTCCAAGGGACTGCACTTATCTCAATCTCGGTATATCTCTGATCTGTTGCACAGTGCTGGCATTATTGACTACAAACCAGTGCGCACCCCTATGGCTAGTACACAAAAGGCATCAGATGCAGGGGGTGCTCTATTTTCCAATCCTACTGAGTATCATTCGATTGTGGGTACTTTGCAATATGTAACCCTCACTCATCCAGATGTTGCGTTTGTTGTCAATCGAGCCTGCCAGTTTATGCATGCACCCACTTCTGAGCATTGGTAGATGGTGAAGCGTATTCTCCGATATCTAAAACACACATGCTCTCATGGTTTGCTCATTGAACGCTCCACTTCCCATTCTTTGCAAGTCTTCTCTGATGCTGATTGGGTGGGTGACAGTCTCGATCGTAAATCTATAGGTGGCTTTGCCATTTTTCTTGGCCCTAATCTTATTTCATGGAAATCCAGTAAGCAGAACACGGTGGCACGCTCTTCCACAGAGGCTGAATACAAGGCTTTGGCTGATGCCTCGGCCAAGTTAATTTGGTTTGAGTCCTTATTTGGTGAACTTGGCTACCCTCTATCTAGCCCACCTCTACTATGGTGTGATACCATTGGGGCGACGTACCTATCCGCCAATCCAGTGTTTCACGCCCGCACAAAACATGTCGAAATTGATTTTCACTTCGTTCGAGATCGTGTGGCCAAGAAACAACTTCAAGTCCAGTTTATTTCTACTCAAGACCAACTTGCGTATACTCTAACAAAGGCTCTTGGCACAGCCTGTTTTCAATTTCTTAGGGACAAGCTGAAGATTCGGGTTCCCGACTCTCCACCTTGAGGGGGTGTATTGAATAATACACACACTCTCTCTCTCATGTTTCACATTTTTCACATGTGATATTGGTTTATCATCACATGTGAATCATTTCCTTGGGTTGCAAGACTGAATCTTTGTATCTTTGGAAATCCAATATTTTGTGTTTTGGAAATCCAATATTTTATGTAAGCCTTCCATGTTTAAAGTCCAGTGAGCCGATCCTTGTAAACCATATATATATTCTCCAGTTGGAGAGTAAAATCATAGTGAAATACTATCATTATTTTCCTGAATTCTTTAGTCAGATCAAGCCAAAGAGACTTCTTGTGATGACTCCTGATGAGTTAGCAAGTGATTAAAGGAGACATGAGAACAACCAAATAAAGGAGAATGCTTTATTTGAATGTGAGGGGCACTACAAAAGCCACAACAGATCACTTCAGGTGTCGTCAATGTTGGTAGTAGAAATGCAAATTCAATATCCAATAAATCCAGATTTACGGAGGAGAGTCCTTGGTCAGATCAAGCCAGAGAGACTTCTTATTGTGATGACTCCTGATGAGTTAGCAAGTAATCAAAGGAGATGAGAGAACAATCAAATAAGGGGTGTCTGTTATATTTTGATAGTTGTTGGGGTGTCCGTCATATACAATAAACTTATGGGGGGTGTTCATGAAATTTTCCCTATTTTCTATAAGTCTTAAGGGAGCAAAAAGGGGGAGCTCATACACAGAGCTCCCCATTCTCCTATATGCTGAAAACGAATGTGAGAGAGGAGGAAGAAAGAGAGAGATAGGGAAACCGAGAGATAGAGAGGGAAAGAGAGAGATTAAGGAAGAAAGGGGAGGAACTTAGAGCTCGTGGAAGGGACAAAAAAAAAAAGGAGAACCAGGGTAGCAGCAAACTGATTCAAGTCGGTGAACAGAGGAAGGGCTGGAGGTTTGGCTGTGGTTTGAAGGAAACAAAGCAAAAAGGGGAGTTAATCTTTAAAGAGGTAATGTTTTCTTCTCTAACGAGCTTTAATTTTTTTTATTATCAATTTTGAGTTTTGATTTGAGATGAGGATCATCAAAATAAAAAGAGTTAGATGGAAACAAGGGTTAGGATTTTAAAGGGGTATTGCAGCAAAATGAAGAGAGGAAAACAGGGGATTGGAAGAAGAATCAATGTTGGAGATGGGAAAGGGAGCTGCTGCCTAGCTGCAACAGAGCTGGCGGTCAGCTTCCCTTCTTCCTCTCCATGTGTGTGTGTGTACTTGGGTTGAAGTACCGTCATCGTGTGGAACCTTATATTAAGCATATAATTGGTAATGGACCATCTACATTGCTTTGGCTTGATCCTTGGCACCCTACACGAGTGCTTCTCAATAGATTCGGGGATCGCATCCAGTATGATGCAAGCTCTGATAGAATGGCAAGGGTACAATCCATTATGGTGGATGGAAGTTGGAGACCTGCGCCTCCCACTTCTTCAGATCTTAGATATATTTGGGGGCAGCTTGATGGTATCATAACACGTAATGATTTGGAGGATGATTCAGTCATTTGGATACCATCTCCTTCTGGTTTATTTTCTACTAAATCAGCATGGAATTTTGTGAGGTGTCCTTCCCCAAAGGTGGATTGGGCGTCAACAAAATGGTTCAAGACTTGTATTCTAGGCATTCAACAACAACTTGGAGAAGTTTGGTGGATGGTCTCCCTTCTAAAGATCAGATCCATAAACGTAAGATGTTGGTGGCACCCTTTTGTAGCTTTTATTAGGTGGGATTAGAGAGTAGGGATCATTTATTTTTTGAATGCTCCTTTACAAAAAAAATTTGGAAAGATATATTGAGTCTTTGTCATCCTTTTAGAAGCCAACAAAAAACATCCTATTGGAAGCAAGATGGATTGGGAAGACTTTCAAAGGAGACTCAATAGGATGTATAGCCTGGCTGGCATTCAATGCTACAGTTGCCCACATTTGGATGGAGAGAAATTTCAGGTTATTTCGTAACAAGACAAAGACATTGACTTGCATCATATAAGATATCAAAACGGATGTCGAGGATAAGTGTAGAGTTGTTGTTCCTAAGGGTAGAAAATCCCCTAAGAATCTCTACCTAGCTAAAAAATGGGGTGTTGATCCAATCTAGATTGAAAGGCGCATGCCCCTGGAGATCTAATCCTAATGGTTGTTCCTTAAATTTTCGGTGCTTTTGGTTTGGTCTTTGTGAGGCGTAAAAAAAAGGTTGTATGGACGTGTGTGTTTATAGTGTAACTATGCTTGGTTGAGATCCATGTGGCCTCAGCCATAGCTATCAAAGAGAAAAGAAAAAGGAAAGGAAAAGAAAGGGAGAAGAGGTGCAAGGTAATGGTGTGTATGTTGCAGCCCAGGTGTTTGTGGTAATGTCCAAGTGGTGAGCTTATAATTGTATGTATGTGTGTGTGTGTGTCGGTTGTGTAGGCCCAACTACGTGTGTGATGCTACCCAAGTGGCTGCGAGAGTGTGTGTGTCTTTTGGTGTTTATGTGGCTGCCCGTCAGACTGTGGGTATGAGTGTGTGAATGGATGTTGGTGGTGTTTGGGTGCTTGGTAGAGGTCCAAGTGGCCTCAGTCATAGCTACCAATTGAAAAGAAAAGTAAGAAGGAAAGAAAAGTAAAAAAAGAAAAAGAAGAGAAAAGAAAGAAAAGAATAAAGAGAAGAAGAGGGTGATGTATTACTTGTGTTTATGTTTGCGTGGGTGTGCGTGGGAATGTAAGTGGTTGCTGTCCTAGTAAGTCTGTGAGTGTGGTTGTGTGCGTGTTTGGTCGAGATCCTTTGGGTTCTCAGCCGCTGGTATTGGAAAACAAAAGAAAAGAAAATAAGAAATGAAAAAAAAAAAGAGAGGAGTAGAAGTAGAAGGAGAGTAGGAGAGGTGGGTTGCGGCAGGGGAGCTCGACCAGCAGCCCCCTTGCTGTATAGGTGTGAGTATGTGCTACTAAGATGGCAAAGTTGAGTATGCCCAATAGGATAGGACATCCCATAGTATCACCCATAATTCTTGAATATTTTAACTAAGCTTTTGAGATTCTCTAAGGGGCTTTCTTTTTAGATCTAAATGATGTTGTTGTTATGCTGTATAATAGATTAAAAGGGTTAGAAGGGGCTAAAATGTTTAATTTTCATAAGAGTCAAAGTTGGGAAAAAGGGGTGACTTATATAACGATTTAAGAACCCAAAATGTGGGATTAATTCATAATTGGGACCCAGGCCGCCTACATAAACTAAGCATAATGGAGGAAAGGGAACCTCGTTCCCAAAGAACTTAAAATTTGAAATGTTTGACTGTTAAGTTTCTAAAGAAATGAAGCACATGCCTACGTAGGAAGCGAGTTCGGAAAATCGAGACACAGTAGGGAGTTTCTTCAGTTTTCTTTGATGCAATATTTGAAGTAATTTAAGTAAGGTAGAGGTATCCATATAGGTGAGGGGAATTCGGCCATATTCTTTCATGATTTCCAACAATAGCATGTTTATTATACCTCTGAGTTGTATTGTACATTTGATTATAAGAAATGGTATTTTGTTGATTTTACCAAGTGAGATGAGTAATGATAAGTTATGCAATAGTACGAGGACAGTATAGGACAACATAGAACAGTAAAGTACAGTAATGGACAGCAAAGCATAGTAAAACACAATAGAGTAAAGCAAAGTAGAGTAAAGAAAGTACAGTAGATAACACAATAGAGTACAGTAATGGACAACAAAATATAGAAAAACACGGTAGAGTAAAGCACAGTAGAGTAAAGAAAGTATAGTAGAAAACATAGTAGAGTACAGTAGTGGGCAACAAAGTATAGTAAAACACAGAAGGGTAAAGTATAGCAGAGCATAGTGTTGGACAAGTGTGTGTCCATCAAACCCGATTCGGTCTGGTTCAACCCGATTCACCTTTGTATTGAACATTTATACATTTTAGTTTAATACTGTCACATGCGATATAAACTTTTTGAGCATTATGTGTCCATAAGTTATACTTAAAATGGTAGTCACGACTAGGGTTTGGGCTGGGCACCCTTATCATATGGTCGTCGCATTGGGTATGCCTAGACATGTGATGTCAGGGTACAAATGCGAGTGCTCACATGTTTGATGTGTGCATTGGCGAAGAATCTACTTTGTCGATTCCCTCATGTATTACTGCCAGATGTAGAAAGGGATAGACATGTGTCACCGACACTCTGTACCTGAGGCAACCCTGTCACTGCAAAGTATGATCGCATTCTTTGGTTCATCAATGACTGAGACTCAAGCGAGTCAAAGCTGGTGTTCTGGGAATGCGTGAACACTTTGTGAGTAAAGGAGTTATCCAACACAATCACCACTGCCCGATTGGGGAACACCAAGATAGAGACTGTCTATGCATGGTCGGATCAGAATCTAGATCCAGTACCGTTTTGGAAATGGTTTTGCAAAATTTATTTTATATAAAATGATACATTATTTATAGTTATTTCAAATAAAGTGTTTTATCGAGTTTTGCGGGACTTGCTCGGATGCACAGACGCTCTTATATGGACATGTACTATGGATTGGGGTTTGGCAGTACATGTGTACATGCCCTAGATTCCATAATGATGGTGTTGATTAGTAGGGGGGTTGTATATGATAAATTTATATCATATAGGGAGTTATTTGGAATTTACTAATTTAATTGACTCTTTATTTAATTAATGGCTTTTGTGCTAATTGTAATTATCCATTAATAATTAAATAAAGAATCTAATTAATACTTTCCCTATTAGATTCTCGCTTCTTCACCGTGTAGCACTTTGAGTTTAAACAGAACGCCAGATCGAGAGAGAGAGAGAGAGTCGACTCTCACTAGGGCTCTATTAAATCTATCTAGGATTTAATTAAACCCTATTATTATAAATAGGGGACCATAAAACGCAGAAGATGGAACTCTCCACGTTTTTGGAGCAGACACTCTCTCTCCTACATTTTTTATTTCTCTCTCTCGCTCTTGTGATCTCTCTCTTCTTCTTGCTTCTCTCACCTATATTTGAGAGTTAGGGTTTGTGAAACCCTAGATCTCTCGAGAGTTTGAGGGCATCTCGGGACTCGACGTGTAGAACCTTGGTAGTACCATTGGAGGTTCGGACTGCTTTGCTTGGAGCGCTCTTGGAGGAAGAACCACTGCTATTGGAGGAGCAACACTTGAGGCTCACCAGGTTACTAGTTCTTTATTAATTCCTACTGTTCATTGATTATTAATATTTATGGGATGCGAAAGAAACTCGAATCGATTTATTGCACGCATTCGAGTATGGGATGGATCCCCTTGCCATGTGATGGACTAGGGATGAGTTTCTTCATCCCTACTCGATAATAAATTTTATGGGACACATGGGGAAGGAGAAACCCTAACAAGGATGCACCAGGGTTCCAATGGGCGACCATGGGAAGCCCTAAAAATTAAAATGGAGCACCCATAGGACACCATGGGCTAACCGGCGTGCAAAACCCTAAGGATAAATATCTTGGTCTCCCTAGGGAACCATGGTTTGATCCCTGGACCGTTGTTTGACCAACAGTGTGGTATTAGAGCCACCTTTCCCACCCATGAATATTAGATAATTAATAGTTTAATATAATTATTATGAGTGGAATGTAAGTTGGCACATGGGTGGTTAGAATATGGTTGTTGTAACAACCTTCCCATGTGCACATGGGTAGTTACAAGGTTGTTAGTGTAACAACCTACCCATGTGATGATGGATTTGGTTTGTTTTATTTATTCCAATTATTGAAGCATGTATCCAATTAGGTTGTGATTATTAATTTTTAATTTAAAAAATTTTTAATCATATTCTATATTGGGGGGGGGGGGGGGAGAGCGCATGCTGCCAAGCCTCTGCGCACGCCCTCCCCCATGAACCTACCCTTGTGCGCATCCCCTTGCGGGCTGCCGCCTGCTGGCAGCAAGCTTACGGGCTGCGGGCCTGCAGCCTACTGTCCGTGGGCTTTAGCCTACGGGCTGCAGGCCGCACTGCTGCTCGTGGGCCTTGTGCCTATGGGCTGCGCAGGGAGTGCCTGCAGCCTGCGCATGTGGGCTGCATGCACCCCCTTGTTTTCCCTCCAGTTTAACAATAAAAAAATAAAAAAAACATTATTTTTTCAAAACAGAATTTTATTATTTTGTTTTGTTTTTTGGAGGATGATGATGGGTGAAGAGATTCACTCTTTACCCACTTGCAATTAAAATGCGATTTTAATTTTATGGGCTTGGATACATGTTATCACATGCGATGCGGTGGTTCAATAATTGAAGGAATCCATGTTTTAATTTTTGGTTTACTTGCTTTAATGCTCATGCATGGAATTATATTATGATGTGATTATGGGAATGGCATTCTAATAAATGGATGGATTGTTTATGTATGTGATACATGGGGTTATGGGTGGATGTGATGCTTCTCTCTCTTTCTCTTTCTCCCCCTATCTTTTTTATAAACAAATGTACTCCACCCCATGGGCAGCCCAAATGGTGGGTTGGTTTCTCCATGCGGGGTTTCTTTATTATTATGGAAAGGAAAGTGTATAGAATTTTTCTTAGGTTTCCATTATAATTTTAGAGGAGTTAGGACTCCCAGGGCATGTTGATGGTGATCCACATGTGGTGCTCAAAGCTTATGGAGATACAAGTCACCTACTTTGAAGGCGTAATCAAGCGGAGGAGATGATCGAGGCGTGGCATCTATGGTATGATAAATGCACCTAAAGTTATTAGTTTTATTTTTATTGGGAGAGTTCTTTAATTGCTTCTGATAAAAATGCCGCCATCCCATAATCACTTTTAATTAATATTAATTAATTATGTTGTTTAAATCTATCCATGTATGTGAGAGTTAATTAATCCCTCTTCATTCACAATACATGTATGATATGGACTAGTCTTAATCGGTAGACATGTCCATGGCCTCCTATTGAAGATAAATGTAGAAAGTGTGTGACATGACCCCGCATAAGCCGACAGGACATTGCCAGGACCTTTGTCACACATTTATCTATATGTACCTCTATCTAGATATGTTAGGGTATGGATAGTGAGAGGGCACTGCGACAGTGGGCCATCTTTCATGATTCCATGTTTTTAACTAATGCAATAGGTAAGTACATGACTTGGGTGTATGTCAGCCGAAAGAATCTGGACATGACACCCAGGTGGCCAAAAATATTGGAAGCCTATGAGGCGGACAGCTTAGTCCACACTACCATGGTGTGTATAATGACTCCCGACAGGGTAAGTTATGCATGCAAGGGTTGTAGGTATCCAATTCATCTTTTGGGTTATGAGAGAAACCCAAATCATGAAAGACCATTGATGTGTGTGTGCTCAATTTATTATTTTCAATGGTCATTAATTAGCATGTGGTTATTTACTTGTGCATCTGTAGATTAATATATGATGACTGCCGTTAATTCCAACCTCGTTAACACTCACTAGCGAATACAAACTTAATGGTACAAACTATGTCGATTGGTACCAGAGCATTAAGTTGCTCCCGATCGCAAGGATCAGACACGCTTCTAGATGAACAAGTTCCTCCTCAACCCGACCCAAACGATTTTGAGGCAAATGAAGAGATGCAAGAGTTCCTCATGAGGGATTCCAAGGCATCACTCTATATCCTAGGATCGTTGAAAAAGTCAGTTGTAGACTCAGTCAAAGATATATGCACTGCTGGGGTAAAATGGATAAGCTTGCTGAATTGTTCAACAGGCAGTTGACACACGCACATTCTGATGCAGTGAGTCAAATCCATAACTCCAAGATGTCCTAGGGGACTCCAATGATGGATCATGTAATGAAAATGATCAATCTGTTTGAAAAACTAGAATCCATGGGGACTGATTTCAGCCTACGATACAAGACTGATATAATCTTAGCGCCACTCACTTCTGCCTACACACCTTTTAGGATGTCCTACAAGATGTCCGAGAAGGAGATGGAGCTCTCCGAGCTTGCTAATGCACTGATAGAGGCTGAAGCGTCATTGAAAAAGGACAAGGCTAAGGTCAATGCAACTGAGGCAAAGCCTTCTTCAAATGGGAAGAAGAAGAAAAAGGGAAGTAAGGGCAAGACCCTGAAAGCCAAGGGTGGGAAGTCTGGCAATAAAGACAAAGGCAAGTGCTTCTATTGCAAGAAGGAGGGTCACTGGAAAAGAAACTGTCGTGCTTACCTGGCAACTTTGAAAGATAAGAAGCCGGATGAAACAGAGGTTGCTAAAGAAGGTACATGTGATGTTCACGTTCTTTATGAGTCTAATTTATCTTTTGAACCGACCAATTCTTGGTTGGTGGATAGTGGATCCACTGTTCACATTTGCAATGATTTGCAAAGGTTCAAGGAGATAAGGAACCTGGAAAGAAATGAAGTGCATCTTCGGATGGGCACTGGAGCTGAGACCATGGCGTTGGCTATGGGAACTTTTATTTTAAATTTTAGTTCTGCTAGTTTAGTTTTAAAGGATTGCTATTATGTACCCTCTTTCAAGAGGAAGATAATTTTAGTTTCAAAACTTGTTTTGGACGGAAATAATTTTTCCTTTAATTCTAAATTGATTATTCGTTTTAATAATTCCTTTGTGGCATCCGGATATATGCAAAGTGGTTTATATTTTCTAGATTGCCCTATTAGAATGAATGTTGTTTCAAATGTTGATTTGAAACGAAAAGCAGCTCCAGTGAACTCAACATATTTATGGCATCTAAGATTGGGTCACATAAATGTGGACCGAATCAGTAGATTGGTGAGGGATGGGCCCTTAGAGAGTCTAAGGGTGGAACCATTCCCCACCTGTGAGTCATGCCTTCAGGGCAAAATGACCAAAAAACCCTTTAGCAATAAAGGTGCTAGAGCCACAGATCTGTTGGAGTTAATACACACTAACGTGTGTGGACCCATAAACATACAAGCAAGATATGGGTATGAGTACTTTATCACGTTCACCAATGATTACTCTAGATATGGTTACATATACTTGATGCATAGGAAATCAGAAGCCTTTGATAAATTCAAAGAATTCCAAGCCGAGGTCGAAAGACAGTTCGATAAACGCATCAAGTCCTTACGATCAGATCGTGGAGGGGAGTATCTATCAGATGAGTTTAAAGAACATCTCATATCCCAAGGGATAGTTAGTTAGCTAACTAATCCAAGCACACCACAACAAAATGGTGTATCCGAACGACGCAATCGGACCCTATTGGATATGGTCAGGATGATGCTCACTTATAGTGAGCTGCCTCTTTCTTTCTGGGGGTACGCTTTAAAGACGGCGGTATATATCTTGAATAGGGTTCCATCTAAGTCTATAGCCAAGACACCCTTTGAGTTGTGGAAGGGGCGAAAGCCCAGTATTCAACACCTTAGGGCATGGGATTGCATAGCACATGTGCGAAAGCAACAAACAGACAAGTTGGAATCCAGGACTTCGAGATGCTATTTCTTAGGCTACCCCAAAGGCACGATAGGCTATTATTTCTATGACCCAGTTGACCAAAAGGTCATTGTAAGTAAAAATGTCACATTTTTGAGGAAGAAATGATGACCCGTGAGGTCCGAACCGTAGTCATAAAAGAGCTATCAGATGGCTCAGAAACGTCACTTTCAGAAGTGAGACCAACTAACATACTCGCTGAAATACCAACACCTGAGGAACCTCGACGCAATGGGAGGACTATTAGACCACCCACCAGGCTAACTCTTTTAACCGAAGAGGAAACTGTGGAAGAGTTCCACATGGTATCGGTTGAATCGGATGATGATCCAATGACATACTTTGAGGCTCTAAAAGATGTTGATGCCACTAGGTGGCTAGAGGCAATGCGCTCTGAAATTGATTCGATGCATTCCAACAAGGTCTGGACTCTAGTCTATCCACCACTTGGCGTCAAGCTAATTGGATGCAAATGGATCTTCAAGAGGAAGAAGGGCGCAGATGGAAAGGTCAAAAGATTCAAAGCGAGACTGGTAGTAAAGGGCTATACCGAGAAAGAGGGTATAGACTATGAGAAAACCTTTTCACCAGTAGCGATGATGAAATCCATCAGGATTTTATTGGCTATCGCAGCACACTTTGATTATGAGATCTGGCAAATGGATGTGCAGACTGCATTTCTAAATGGGTTCCTTCAAGAGGAAATCTACATGGAATAGCCAGAGGGGTTCTCTTCCTTGAAGGAAGAAAGAAAGGTGTGCAAATTATAGAGGTCCATTTATGGGCTGAAGCAGGCTTCCAGGAGCTGGAACATCAGGTTTGATCAATCAATCAAATCATTTGGTTTTGATCAAAACATGGATGAAACATGCGTTTACAAGAAAATCAGTGGGAGGGCAGTATGTTTTCTTGTTTTATATATAGATGACATATTGCTGATTGGTAATGATGTAAGATTCCTTTCATCGAGAAAGCAGTGGTTATCCACAATATTTTCAATGAAAGACCTTGGTGAAGCTAGCTATATCCTTGGGATCAAACTCGTAAGAGATCGCCAGAAAAGGATGCTAGCCTTGTCACAGGCTACCTATATAGACAAAGTCCTGACCAGATTTAGTATGGAGAACTCCAAGAGGGGAAGTGTTCCTTCGGACATGGAGTCAATCTTTTCGATCTCAATGTCCTCGCTCGAGCATACATTGAAGAGATGAAGAGGATTCCCTATGCCTCAAGAGGGAGTCTTATGTACACTATGTTGTGTACGAGGCCGGACATTTGCTATGCAGTAGGTATGGTAAGTCGTTATCAATCTAACCCTGGACGTGAGCATTGGAGTGCTGTCAAGAATATCCTCAAGTACCTGAAAAGGACTAAGGAATATTTCTTGGTTTTTAGATCTGATCAGTTGTCAGCATTGGGATACACAGATTCGGATTTCCAAACTGACAAGGATGACAAAAAATCCACGTCTGCGATGGTATATCTAATGGGTGAAGGTGCCATTGTGTGGCAGAGTACGAAACAAAAGTCTACACCGATTCTACTACCGAAGCAAAATACCTTGCAGCTTGTGATGCAAAGAAAAGAAGGTGTTTGGCTAAGGAAATTCCTATCGATTTGGAGGTAGTCCCGATCTTGTCAAGGGCCCTATTCCCGTTATGTGACAACAGAGGGGCCATTGCACAAGCTAAGGAGCCTAGGGCTCATCGGAGGAACAAGCACGTGCAAAAGTATCACCTCATCGGAGAGATTATCCAAAGGGTGACGTGAGTATCTCCAAAGTGGACACAACTGAAAATGTGTCTGATGCCATGACAAAGGGTTTGTCACTAAGAGTGTTTGAGAAACACATGGAGGGCATGGGTTTAAAATGTATGATGAATTGGCTTTGATGTACAAGTGGGAGATTGTTGGATAAGTGTGTGTCCATCAAACCCGATTTGGTCTAGTTCAACCCGGTTCCCCTTTGTATTGAACATTTATATACTTTAGTTTAATACTGTCACATGCGATATAAACTTTTTGAGCATTATGTGTCTGTAAGTTATACTTAAAATGGTAGTCACGACTAGGGTTTGGGCTGGGCACCCTTATCATATGGTCGTCGCATTGGGTATGCCTAGACATGTGATGTCAGGGTACGAATGTAAGTGCTCACATGTTTGATGTGTGCATTGGCAAAGAATCTACTTTGTCGATTCCCTCATGTAATCGCGGATGTAGGAAGGGATAGACATGTGTCACCGACACCCTACTGAGGGAACTCACACGCAAAGTGTGATCGCATTCTTTGGTTCATCAATGACTGAGACTCAAGCAAGTCAAAGCCGTGTTTTGGGAATGCGTGAACACTTTGTGAGTGAAGAAGTTACCCAACACGGTCACCACTGCCCGATTGGGGAACACCAAGATAGAGACTGTCTGTGCATGGTCGGATCGTAATGGATCCAGATCGCTTTTGGAAATGGTTTTGCAAAATTTATTTTACATAAAATGATACATTATTTATTGTTATTTCAAATAAAGTGTTTTATCGAGTTTTGCGGGACCCGATCGGATGCATAGCCGCTCTTATATGGACATGTACTATGGATTGGGGTTTGGCAGTACATGTGTACATGCCCTAGATTCCATAATGATGGTGTTGATTAGTGGGGGGGTTGTATATGATAAATTTCTATCATATAGGGAGTTATTTGGAATTTGCTAATTTAATTGGCTCTTTATTTAAGTAATGGATTTTGTGCTAATTGTAATTATCCATTAATAATTAAATAAAGAATCTAATTAATACTTTCCCTATTAGATTCTGCTTCTTCACCTGTGTAGCACTTTGAGTTTAAACAGAACTGCCAGACTGTGAGAGAGAGAGAGTCAGACTCTCACTAGGGCTCTATTAAATCTATCTAGGATTTAATTAAACCTTATTATTATAAATAGGGGACCATAAAACGCAGAAGAGGGAACTCTCCACGTTTTTGGAGCAGACACTCTCTCTCCTACATTTTTGGTTTCTCTCTCTCGCTCTTGTGATCTCTCTTCTTCTTCTTGCTTCTCTCACCTGTGTTTGAGAGTTAGGGTTTGTGAAACCCTAGATCTGTGCTGAGGAGTTTGAGGGCATCTGGGACTGGCGTGTAGAACCTTGGTAGTACCATTGGAGGTTCAGATCTGTTTGCTTGGAGCGCTCGCTGGAGGAAGAACCACTGTCTATTGGAGGAGCAACACTTGAGGCTCACCAGGTTAGTAGTTCTTTATTAATTCCTTCTGTTCATTGATTATTAATATTTATGGGATGCGAAAGAAACTCGAATCGATTTATTGCCGCTGCGCATTCGAGTATGGGATGGATCCCCCTTGCCATGTGATGGACTAGGGATGAGTTTCTTCGTCCCTACTGTGATAATAAATTTTATGGGACACATGAGGGAAGGAGAAACCCTAACAGGGATGCACCAGGGTTCCCATGGGCAACCATGGGAAGCCCTAAAAATTAAAATGGAGCACCCATGGGACACCATGGGCTAACCCAGGGCGTGCAAAACCCTAAGGATAAATATCTTGGTCTCCCTAGGGAACCATGGTTTGATCCCTGGACCGTTGTTTGACCAACACATAGTAAAGCACAGTAGAGTACAGAATGGTCAACAAAGTATAGTAAAGCACAATAAAGTACAACGAGCATAGTAAAGCATAGTAGAGCCAGAATGGACAAAAGTATAGTAAGCACAATAGAAATAGTAAAAGAGCCAAGCATAATAGAAAAAATATAATAGAAAATCATCGACTTACCGAGGTTTCGACCAAGAAATGGGCAGTGAGATAGAAAATCATCAGACTCATTGAGGTTTCGACCAAGAAATGGGTGGTGAGATAGAAGATCATCGGACTCATTATGGTTTCGACCAAGAAATTGGCGGTGAGATGGAAAATCATCACTCATTGAGGTGACAATCAGATACAGTGAGCAAAAAAAAAAAAAAGTAAATAATAATAAGTGAATGATAGATGCAGTAAGTTATAAGAAGAAAAAAAAAATAACAGATTGACAGACACAGTGAGTTACAGAAAGAAAATAAGAATTTGACAGTTAAAGTTATGATAAAAGGACAACAGATTGATATATATCTTAGAATAAGAATAGTAATAGATAAGCAATGGTTTTATTGTTTATAAGTTTCATGCATGCTAGTTATTTATTTCACAATCATTGATAGCATATTTGAATTATAAACTTCCATTATAGCATTTTTTTTCACAACATGAGCTTTTCGATCAGCATAGCATGACTTTGTATACCAGAGCATTAATTGAATTGTTTTCCTTCTCACTGAGTTAGCTGTTTACCCCATAGCTACTATATTTTTACAGGGCACACATATGTGGAATGCCAGTGTGCCAATTGCATCTAGAAAGCTAAGGGGAAAGGTGTCCAACCTTCCCAGTAGAGGATTGGAGATTTGACTTCAGGAGATACTTTTGTGTATATAGTTGTTTTTTATGTAATTAGATAAACAAACTTTTGATGGAATTCATAGATACATGTTTACAAAATTTCATAGATAGATGAGTATGAGTAGTTTAAATGAATAGTTAGTTGTGGACCTTAATATTATGGTCTGTTATGAAAATTTCACTTGGAGATGTACATAATGAACGGACAATATCATGATGCTAGAATGGATTCATAGAATCAGAAGGATAAATTTTGGATATGTATATACATATATTCACTGGTTGTAGATAGATTTTATTATGAGTGATATTTACAAGTCACTGATGTTAATGAAAGTGCATAGCTACAGGGGACATGTTGCCGAAATTAAAAAACAATAATAATAAGAAATTTCACGCCGTTATTTAACGGTGGCTTGCGAGAGCCTGCACTCATATCTTACCCAAATTTGGGGGCGCTACACCTTGAACCTTAAATAGGTAGCCCAAATCCTGATTAGAGGATAGGCCTACAATTGATTTCATGTGATCTGACCAGAGAATGGGTAAGAGGTCAGGTTACGTTAACGGGAAGGTTTTACGTACCTCACTCCATCCGGTGGAGTCGGTCCTTTGTGTCAGATGCTAGGATTCATAAATTCTCTCTAAACAAGGTCTCATATAACAATATACAAGGTTGATCTAAAGTCAAAATCTCATCATCATACATCATAAGACATTAAACATGCAAACCAGCATAAAGTAATGAAAATTACAAAAATAACCCTAGGGGCATAAAGGCATAAAATGCAAATAAAATCATGTTTGAACATCACCACTGATCTAAATATGACTAAATGTGTTAACAACATATATGTGACACATTCCAAATATAAAAAAAGATAAACTAGCTCAAAATGACACTAATTACCATAATTAGGGCTGTAAACGGCTCGGATTCGGCTTGGATTCACTACTATCCGAATCTGAATCCATTTAACAAATACACTATCCGAATTCGATCCGATATCCGATGGATATTTAAATGGTATTACCGTATCCGAATCCGAAAGTTTATTGGATATTCGGATACTATCCGATCCGATAAACTATCCGATTCATGAACAATTAAACTTATGGATTTCCAACTCCGATTACCGATTTTCGACTCTGATTACCTATTTTATTAAACTGCTGCCTATTCTTAGAAAGGTGTTATTTTGTTCTTTAAATTGGATTATCATTAGGTTAATGGATAGATTGATCCTGTTATCTTCAAATCAAACCTCAAAATGAAGTTTTTTACACCATTGTCATTTGAAAACTATACCCATGGTAAATAGTAATACTTTTCACCAAATGTAGGTAATAAAGCTCAAAATGACAATAGTGTAGATTGAACCTGTGATTTTCAAATCAAACCCCAAAATGAAGCTCTTTATGTGTTTAACAAATCCTTAAGCATGAGTTCAAGGTAAAAAACTAGCAAACACTTGTTCAAAGACAAACACCATAGTATTTTGCAATTCTAAACTAAACTACCGGAAATAAACGATTACACTAGTACATTTCTAAATAGGATTACACATATAAATACTCTGCAAGCTTGTCATAAGTTTGTGCTTCAAACAACGAAGCTCCATTGATAACAACTCCAACCAATGTGAAAATTGGAAACCATCTGCCTACAATAGAAATATGACAAGCCTTAGCAAATGATCTTATCTACTTGATTCACAATCTATTAATAAACATTTATTAAATGATAAGAGCAATATCTATAAGTTACTTTGAGGAATGAGCCCATTGATTCTTAGTAGCAACCCATCACCACAATAAGTTACTTGCTATAAATAAGATCAAAGGTTACCTCTTTGAGAAACCCACACTCCCACTTTTTTGGGCACTTCCAAGTTCCAATCTTTGCTCCTAGCTCAAATCTTCCAAAACTCAATCTTGAATCAAGATTGTTTAACCTAAAAACAATCGAGGGAAGAGAGAAAAATTAAACAAGATGTACTTAGGATCTATAGAGGAAATTCATGTCTCTCACATGGATTTAAACATGTACCTATGCTTCAATTAGCAATTACTCCAAAAATTCACAAGGCTCAAGAATAATAAAAAATGCACATAAACAAATAGCAAAGCCTACTTGAGGTAAGTTGAATAAATTACTAAATGTGGACAACTTAATTGCAAGATATCATCTCATTAAATGTACATGAGTGATATTCGAGGGAGACCACTGTAATTCCGGATAAAGGCAGCCATCTAAATAGAGACTAACATCAACTTATCACTCAATTGACCAAGACTTGGAGAAAAAGAAAATGTAAATAATAATGCACAGCAAGAGACAACATGATAGAACAAATTAGAATGATAATTGTGCTTATGAAATGAAACAAATGGCATTTACAATAGTTAATGCAAAAGACAAATGCCAGCTCTAGGCAGGGCTAATCAAGTGAGATTAGATCTGTAATCCATTTTATACTAGTTGCATTTAGATCTGTAATGGAGATTAGATTCCCTGTACTTGTATACCAATTATCCTAATTAGTTCCTTTACATTAACCTAAAGACAGCATCAAAGAATGGTGAGAATTGAGAAAACATTTGATCATATTATAACCTTCCATAGAATTACAAATTATCTAAAAACATAACCCAAAGGAAAGAAGATAAGAAAAACAGAGTATAAAAAAAACAGAGTATACCAACAGAGGACTTCATTGACCACTAAGCAATCTTCCCAAGAGAGGTCTATGAAGTATAGCCATGAAGGCCAAGACCCATGTAGGACTTATCGGTACACTTCAAAGGAGATGGAGTGACCTGCATGAACAAATAATTCCTAGCAAATAGATCACCCATATAGGGCCATATTTAATGATTTTTCAGAAACAACAAGAACTTGTGTAACTCTTATAGAGCCACGATTGTACAAGAATTGCTTTATCAATAAAAAAAGATTGTACAAGAATTGCAATCAACGTCATATTTATTGCTTCAGTTTTACTTATTAGTTGCCATTGAAAGTAGAAACAGATGCTCAATGCGAATATCTTTCCCAAATTGTTTCTCTTATTTTTATTCTTGAAGAACCCTAACTTGCAATAAAACCCTCTTCACCCCTTCACTCCCTCTTCTCCTTCTTCTTCTAAAACCTAATTGAATTGATGTTCCACCATCGCCACCGACCATCGAGGTGATCCTAGAACACAGGTCTCAGTATGGATTCATCCTTGTAAGACCAGACAACTGAACCTAAAAAGTTTCACCATAAGAAATCCAAGGATTTGAACAATGGACTTTGTCCAACTTCACCATTAAAATCCATGTGAATTAAGGAAGGGGACAAAGGGAATCATGGAATATCTTGAGAAATTATTGGTTTCCATGATTTTATTTGTAAAACAGAAAAATTTTACAGTTCATGAATCCCTTTCAAGGATTCATGCCGTCTGTAAACTACCTTACTATGCAATTATGCAACTCCAAGGCCTGCAGACCTGATGAGTCCAATTTTCAAACTCATTTGGGGTTTAATCAAGCCAAAGAAATTGAATGAGACAAGAGCTTAAAGTGTTCAAAGCCTGAAACTAAACACATGAAACCAAGAGCTGAGAGCCTGAATCAAAGTATAAACATCTATCACTGCAAAAACAAACCCACAAAAATGGAAAGTTATAAAGTATAAATTTCAGTATATCTTCCCCAAATGGGATTCTTCGGTTTATTGCCTAGCACAACACCAAACCAGAGATACTTGCCAACCAAGAGAGATCAAGAGAAGAAGAATCGTATATCTAATTAGTCGACCTCGAGGTGTGCGAATGCTTGAGGGCCGCTTCAAGAGTGAGTGATCAAGCTTGAGGTTGAGTGGCGGGCGCCGTTGAGAGCTTGAGAGCTTGAGTGTTGAAATTCTGAGACTTGAATCGAGAGTGAAAGAGGGAGAAAGGGATTCAAGAGAATAGGAAGCCCTAATTAGGTTAAGACTTAAGAGTGATATTACGAAAATAACCTTATAAAATACAAATAATAAGGGCAATACAGTAATATTGATAGTTATTTATAAAAAATATTAAAAAACCATAATTTACATTCGGATAATAAATTATCCAATTATTATCCGACTCCGAATCCGATTAGTTTTCGGACGGATTCGGATATTTTTTGAAAACCAAAATTTTGGATTCGGAACCTCTTAAACGAATTCGAACTCGGATCGGATTCGGATTTTCGGCTATCCATTTACAGCCCTAACCATAGTGCCCCTGGAGGGTAGAATTATAGAAAATCACATTTAAACATCACCAATGATATTTAACATGATTAAATATGTTAAAAAAACATATGTGAGGCATTCCAAACACCTAAAATGTAATCCAACTTGAAACAATAATAATTACCAAGATACCCCTAGAGGGCAAATTTTTAGAAAATGCATGTTTAAGCATCACCAATGATATTAAACATGATTAAATATGTTAACAAATCATATATGAGATATCCTAAATATCTAAAGCGCAATCCAACATGAAATTACAATTAGGGAAAATTACTTGGACACCCCCTATACTATGACCATTTTGTTTATGATTGCCAACGTTTGAAACAATTACTTGACACCCCCCGAAACCTGACTGTTAATGTTTAATTGGAAATATCCATTTTACCCTTATCACATATTCAATAAAAAAAATGAATTTGATAGATTTACCCCCCTCCTCCTCCTCCTCCTCCTCCTTCTTCTTCTTCTTCCTCCTTCGGCAACACCACCGCCCCTACCCCCTACTGCTTCTTCTTCTTCTTCTTCTTCTTCTTCTTCCTCCTCCTCCGGCAATACCACCACCCCTATCCCCTACTGCTTCTTCTTCCTCCTCCTCCGGCAACACCACCGCCCCTACCCTCTACTGCTTCTTCTTCTTCTTCTTCCTCCTCCGGCAACATCACCGCCCCTACCCCCTACTGCTTCTTCTTCTTCCTCCTCCGGTAACACCACCGCCCCTACCCCCTACTGCATTGCATCTGCAACAAGACTGTTCAGTGTCCGTGGAATGGAAACAAAAAAATTGAAATGGCCCTATGAATTTCATGTTTCTAGATACAAAGGCCGGTTCTAGGGTTCTTGGGGATCGATTCCATCTCATTTTTTTTTCTTCTTTGTTAAGAACCTCTTCTCTTCTTCCCACAGTTAGCCATTGGTGCAAGAAACCGAAAATCTCTTCCTCGTTACAGATTCATTTTGGCTCATCCATCAAGAAAGAGAATTTCTGAAACAAAATAAGGGAGAAGAGACAAAAGGGTTCAAACGAAAATGCCGATTAATGGATGTGAATAGGAAATTGAAACAATTTGAGATGTGTGGGAGAATTACCTGATGAAGGGAGAAGACCCAGAAAGATTATCGAGTTTTCGGTCGCCCTCTAGCAAGAATTGTTCATGGTGATCTGAGTTCTTCTGTTCGTCCATGAAGAATAAGAATAATCGAGAAAGGTAAAAGAAGGATAATAAAAAAACGTCTGAGGAAGCAGCTTAGGTCAACCTATAGATTACGATTCGATTCGATTCGATGCGACTAGATTTAACCCAAAAAGAAGACAGAAAGAAAGAGAGAGAGAGAGAGAGAGAGAGACTGAAAGACGAAAAGGACTACAACTGCGCAGCTGAGAGAGTTTTTAGGGATCTCGACTATTGGCCGATCATTCATTTTTATGGTTCCTGGGGAGATTTTCTGTGAAGTTGGATTTGAAGAAGGAAAATAGTTGATTCTTCATTTGTCTCAGTGCTATTTTTTTTTTTTTTCAGATCAAGATTCACTCAGGATGGATGATCCTTGGCTCTGTTCTCCCTGTGAAGATGAATTGGATAATGAGAAACGGGTTATTCTGCTATGGATCTTTGGTGAATCTGTTCTTGTAGGTGAATAAGTTTGATTCCAGTTACCATTTGAAAGCATAATAAAGTAATTTGTGATATCTTGCTCTGTTCTTTCCGATTCAAACCCTTAATCGATTTTCAGATTCAAACCCTTAATCTGAAAATCGATTAAGGGTTTTGGGTTATTTTGATTTGAAGTTTGTTTAAGGAAAGAGAAATTTTCTGAAATTGATTAGGGTTTGATATCAATTAGGGTGTCAAGTAATTGTTTGAACAGTCGTGTTGCAGATGCAATGCAGTACGGGGTAGGGGCGGTGGGTTTGCAGGAAGAAGAAGAATTGGCTGCTGGTTTTTTTTATTTTTTTTATTTTTTTATTGTAGGAAGAAGAAGAAGAAAAAGAAGGAGAAGGGGGTAAATATGTCACTTCATTGCATCTTAAGGGTAGTTTAGGTATTTAAAAAATATTTAACCTATGGTAACGGTGACTGACTAACGGACAGGGCTACTTGAAAGAAATGTTAAATTGCAGGGGGAGTTCGAGTAATTGTTTCAAACGTTGGGGAGACTAAGCAAAATGGCCAAAGTACAGGGGGTGTCCAAGTAATTTTCCCTAACAATAATTATCAAAATGCCACTAGGGGCAAACTTATAGAAAAAACATATTTAAGCATCACCACTGATATTAAACATGATTAAATATGTTAACAAAACATATATGAGATATTCCAAATATCTAAAGGGCAATCAAGCAGGAAATGACAATAATTACCAAAATACCACTAGAGGATAATGCATAAAATGCATGGAAATGATGCCTTATGTCCCGAAACATGTTTATCAATGTCAAAACATGTGTTATAATTATTAGTAGTCCTTCTGGAGTCCTAAACAAATTTTGGTTGCAAAATGATCAAAATACCCCCAAGGGCATAATGGTAAAAGGGTGTCGAAAAAAACACTCTGAGGGGTTGCAAAGATCAAAAGCAATATTAATCAATTTAATATGACCAGACATACTGAATAGTATTACTATGATGGGATTTTGGGCCTATAATTGGTAAATTACCAAAATGCTCCCAAAGGGCATAAATGCAACGAATGCAAATAAAATCATATTTGGGCATCACCATTGATTAAAAACATGATAAAAATGCATTTATATGCATGGAATAACGTTTTGAACCTAACGATGGGATCGAACATATTTTTAGAAAAATTCAATACCGTGACGGTACAGGGATCGATATGTCTTTTAAGAAAACATGTCGGTATAAGGGCCGGAAAACTAAAATTCTGGAAGGACTAGAATGAAGTAGTAAGATTCTGTCAACTGCCAGAGTCATTTATTTCTAGAAAGCAGTAATGACTGGAAAGCTGAAATTCTGGAATGATCAAAGTAAAGCAATAAGATTCTGTCAAATGCATTCATTCAAAAAAAAAAAAAGATTCTGTCAAATGCTAGTCATTTATTCTAGAAAGCAGTAATGACTGAAAGCTGAACTTCTAGAATGATTCTAGAAAATAGTAAGATTCTCTCAAATGCTAGTCAAATGCTAGTCATTTATTCTAGGAAGCAGTAAGATTTTGTCAAATGCCAGAGTCATTTACTCTATAAGGCAATAATGACCGACAATGGGTATAAACCACACGACATCGATCTGATCATTAGTAAAATAACGCACGCTCACATCACTAAAACTCCGGAAAGCAATTAATGATTGAGGATAGGTGTATTCCAAAGCACCGTCAATCAGTTCGTTAGTAAAAATAACGCACACACACATCACTAAAACTCCAGAAAGCAATTAATGATTGAGGATAGGTGTATTCCAAAGCACTGTCAATCAGATCGTTAGTCAAAATAACGCACACACACATCACTAAAACTCCGGAAAGCAATTAAACACCCGATGGCAAACGTCCTAAAATTCCTAAATGCGTCAATTTAGTGATAGTGGATGACCATTTAAGGCTCTTTTGGATAATTATCAAAATGCCCCTGAAAGGCTGGAATGATATTTTATGTGAGATTATGATACATAATGAGCATAACACATGCATGAAAATAACATAAAATACCCACAATTATATGCCATAACCCGGTCACTTTACCGATCTACATTATGCCAGAGTTGGAAGGAAGCAAGGAGGTGAAAATATCTGGATACAACCTTCCACTAGGTTTTTAGAAAGAAACTTTCTCATAGAAATTTCGGCGGCGCTTCCGCTCTATGAGAGGGGATTCGTTGATAAAATTTGGGCAGGACCCATACTTATCAAACGAACTTTTGTTGACGAAAATCGGACAGAACCTTGGCGTACCGGAAGAACTTCATCGGAAATTGGATTGAACCTCAGCTCAGGTGAAGGGGAAATGACTTCTTCTCTATCAATTGAAGGGTTATACCTCCCACAAGGTAGGATTTGGAAACTTCCCCATTATCTACAGATTCGGGACTTCAAGGGACTTTCCGTAGAGTAACGGAGCATCGGGGGACAAAACCATGTCTGCAAAAGAAAAGACTTTGTAAAATGAAAGCTAAAAAAAGGAAAAAAGTACGTTTGAAGCTAATGGATTCCAAATGTTCTTCAAGTGAAAAAGTTCTTCCACTTTTTTTAAAAATTCTTCTCTGATGAAATCCTCTCTCATCGAAATCTAATTTAACAAAAGGGTGGGTCCTATTTATAGGAAAAAAGAATCGGTTGGATTTAGATATTTAGGATATTTTATGTATATTTTATAAGGCTTTGGTTGAGATTTAAAGCACATGGGGGAATTTAAAACAAAACCCACCGCTTGAGAAGGCTACACAGGTCCAAGGAACTGACCTTGGGTTCCACGGATCTGTGGAGCTTACATGGATCCGTGGAACCTTCCACGGATCTATGGATCTCCCGAGTCGATCCATGTTGCTTGGAATAGAATCTTTTGCCAGTTTTAGACCCTGCTTCCCACCCGGGTGTCAGATTTTGGCACAAAATATACCGTTGGATTCATCTTTCTAAGAACTATCCAAAGGTATAAGTTTTAGTCTAAGATTAGGTCAAAAAATGTTTTAATTTTGAACAAACTGATTAAACCTAATTTGGTGTCGGGGAAATTCCCGACGGTGTT
Source organism: Telopea speciosissima (assembly GCF_018873765.1). Classification (NCBI taxonomy): domain Eukaryota; kingdom Viridiplantae; phylum Streptophyta; class Magnoliopsida; order Proteales; family Proteaceae; genus Telopea; species Telopea speciosissima. Next base: position 12,480,630 of record NC_057925.1, on the reverse strand, counting down.
TCCAATCACTGCTTCTGTACCCTTGGCTATCATTGAGCATTTTGCATTTAAAAACACTTGTCTGAACCTTATCGGAGTCAAAGTGAGATAAGTTAGGGGGTCGAACCCTTCTTGAGAGAGAAACTTCATCAATCCACATCTGGTAGTCATCACTACCAAGAGGGGTGACAAAATTCAGGGTCTACACTCACGATCTCCTACTCAAGGGGTCTTACACCCTTCCTTAGCTCTACTCGTACACTCTACACAGTGTCACTCCATATGTACATGCTCTGAAAAATAATCAATGAAGGAGGGGTGAGGTCAACTAGTCCAGTGAGAAAGAACAATATCATATTAAGCGATAAATCCAAACATGAACATTTGACAAATCACACTATAAAGATGCTTATTTCCAAGGATTGACTCTCAAGTGTGGGGAGCTTCAAGAATGGATTTTTCTCGGTGAAATCAACATACTACCTTCTCTCTAACTAATCCGTCGAGAATTCATATCCTCGGGCATCATCATCTCACAACTCTCATTGGAGCGAAGTACATGATGTTGTTTGGAAGTCTATTTGGGCTTGTCAATCCCTTCCCAAAATGTAAGAACTTCATGTGGAGAGTTTGCGCTCAAGGATTTACCTCGGGGAAGCTATCCTCGGGCATCATCATCTCACCACTCAGCTTGATTGATCCTTCATGCCATGTTGTGGAGCTCATTTTGAATCCATTGGTCATATCCTTTGGACTATTCATTTCCTCGTGCTGTTTGGTTTGGTAGTTCATTGTCATATAAAGTCCCGCATATGAAAGAGCCAAAATTCCATCTATGGTTTAAAAGGCTGGGACTCTATTCAGATAGGTAATAAAACCAGAAACAAAGAAGTGATTGGTTTGGCATCATTTATCTTTGGGAAAATTTCACGGACACCCCCTAAAAGTATCCAATATCTCAGAAACTTACCATACTTGGTCAAAATGTCACAGACACCCCAAACGTTAAGCATAGTTAGTACCCAAAGGTGAAATATCCATTTTACCCCTTAGTTATTTAAATAAAAGGACAAAACTGTCTTTTCATCTTCTTCCCTAAATATCCATTTAACCCCTTAGTTATTTAAATAAAAGGACAAAACTGTCATTTCATCTTCTTCCCTCTATGGCTCCGGCTCCGGCGAACATCACCTGCTCCTGCTACGGCGACCATTACCAACGGCAAGGCAAGGAGAAAGCGAACTGAAGAAGGGCGACAAAACGAGAAGATGACTGGATTTCCATTTCCACCCATGGCTGAAAGCGAACTGAAGAATGGCGACAAAACGAGGCAAATACATCTTCCATTTCCGAAACCCCATCACCGACCCTCTCTCAAAACCCATCTCTGCTAAAACCGCCATCATCTTCACTAACCCCTATTTCTCCTTGCATCCCTATTCTTTTCTCTTTATTTTTTTTATCATTTTCATTCTAAAAACCCTCATCCTACCATCACCGATTCTCCTCTCCATTTCTTTTCACTTCTAATCTAACCCACATCCTTGTCTAAACAAAACCCCAATCTGAATTCCAGCCATGACCACACCCACCACACCCATCCTCAACTAATTTATCATTTTTGATCCCATCATGTTTTTTATTTCCTTTTCCATTTTCCCTCCCAATAACCATCGGATCCCTATTTCTTTTCTTTTATTCCCATTTTTCCAAACCCAAACACAGAATCAGAATCCATTGGCTGCCATCATTTTTTTTCAAGCTCTCTGGAATCCATTGTCGGCTGTGGTGCAAAGAAATGTGGAGCAGAAAAAATAGAAGAAGATTAGGAAGAAGAAGAGGAAACCCAAGCGGAGAAGAAGGAGATGGGGAGGAAATTGTGCGGACATAGAAGGAGGGCTGGAGGGGGTGGCGGTGGTGGCGGCTGCAGAAGAAACAGCAGAAGGAGAAGAAGGAGAAGAAGAAGGAGAGAAAAAAAGAATAAAAAAAAGTATTGAATAAAAACAAGGGCAAAATTGTCTTTTTTTAAAAACTAACTTCTAACATCATTAATTCATCATTAAGGGTATTATAGGGATTTCACTGTGGTAAGGGTAATTTTTCCATTTAAAAAGAGTTAACAGACACTTAACTGCAGAGACTAACGGAGTGGACTAAATTGAAATAAATTCATAAAAATAAGGGGTGTTTGTGACATTTTGACCAAGTATGATAAATTTCTGAGATATTGGATATTTTTAGGGGGTGTCCGTGAAATTTTCCCTTTATCTTTTGGTTCATCTAGATTGCCTGCAACGACTTAATTTTTTAGAAAGAAGAATGGACCCCCTTGGTTGTCATTTTTGCTGCCCAGGCAGCCCACTCGGAGGTTTTACAGGCTACTGTGTCTTGTTGTCAGCTTCTGTCCTTCAGTTACTATAAGATCAGTGCTCTCTCTATGTCTCTCACATAATATTGAAGTTTCTCCAAACTTTGTTACCTATGGAGCCCATCCTTTGATGAGGAAAAAGTACCAGAAACCAGAAACAATTCTGATTTCAACCATTTGGGTAATTATAAGATCAGGAGCCACACGGGCCATGCGATCAGGTAGTGTTCTTCCCCCTCACCTAAAAAAAAAAAAAACCCATGCTTGAGTAGGCTCTTTGTCCACGTGGTGGGTTTGCCCAGCCAAGCCCATCAACAATAGAAATGAAAATGAAGATGAAGATGTAGGATTTTTTTATTCCTAATTTTTATTCCTCTAATTGATTAGCCTACATTAATCATAGTTGGAAATAGGTTTTGCAATGGACTTTATCCTCTAATTGAGTCACCCTTAATCATAATCAAAATTTTGGAAAACTCGCAGTGATGAGTCAAAATTTTGAAACCTGTGAGAGAACTGCAAGTGAAAAAATGATGCGACTCAGTATTGACTCGCCCAAGTCAAGCAAGACTCAATTTTTTAACCCTAGTCACTTTTAACCAAGCGAGTCTTGTCAATTTTTAAATACATAAATACTACTTGATTATTTTTGGTAATATAAATACTACTTGATTATGAGTGAATATATCAATAAATATAATAAATAACAACTAATAAATGTAAATCTAAATGTGTAAAACAATAAAGACCAAAAATGCTTATCACAACTAACATTTTGGATCTCTCTCTCTCTCTCTCTCTCTCTCTCTCTCTCTCTCTCTCTCTCCACATTGCAGTTTTCATCATCCAACCCATAACAATGTACATTTATTCTTGTTTTTTAATAATAAAAAAACAAAACATGACTCTGCTTGACCAGGTTTAACCAAGGCGAGTCACTAGGTTCTCTAAAAGGCGAGTCAAGTCAGAAAACCTGATTTTCCAACTATGACCTTAATAGGAGATAGATATTATATTATTAAAAAGAAACTAGGTCCCCACCCCTATGTACACACACTTGCTAATCTCAACCCATTTGAGAAGTGCATAGAGAAAAAAAATGCTAAAGGCGAGAAACTCTAATCCTCTATTAGAGATTCTTGTTATTGTTCATTGGTGTTCGTCGTCTTGCAATGTGCATGAACATTCCCTGCACACTGAATATAGCTGGACCAAGTTCTACTAGAGGATAAATGCCGACAATGAATGGTATGTTATCAATTCCCTCTTTTATTAAGGTGATTCATTTATGCATTGGCTAGATCATGTACGTAGAATTATCAATGTTAAAAGTTCCTACAAAAGAAAATAAATCAGGACACTAATTAACCTTTCTCACTTTACTTCCAAGCAACATTTCCATTGAAAAGTTTTTTTTTTTTTTATCAATTAAGAAAATTTTATTTTACTTCACATCTTACCATCCAAACAGTATGGAAGAGAAATTTGAATTGGTCAATAGAGACTCTACATCTTGATAACTACACTTTAGGGCCTCATTTTCCACCTCATAAGATCAAATTGAAATATGAATCGGAAACTAATAATGGAATTGAGCTTATTGGCATTGGAATACTCACTGAGTGCAAGAAATTAAAGGGAGCTTCCCTACTTATCTGCCCATACCCCATAGTCACATCACCGGATTTCTATTAAAATAGGATATCTCTCCCTAACCGTGGGTGAAGTGAAACTCTGTCCTTTCTCTTGTTTGTGATGCGTGAATGAGACAAAAAATCAACCAAAATAAAAAAAGAATGAGACAAAAAGGGTAATGGAATGCCAATTCACTGATCTGATTCCCCATTTTTAAAACCATGATTATAAGAATGCCTTACGCAACCAATTCACAATTTAAACAAAAAAAAAGAAAGACAAGATTTGAAGGCTGGTAAACAGCGGTCGGTGGTAATGCCGACCGGAGACGACCATCACCTCACAGGTGTCAACGGCTAAAAGGTTATTTTCTCATATTTTAATATCCATACTGTTGGTGTTGTTGTTTTATTTTATTTTATTTTATAGAGGGAGAAGGTTGGTTTCGCATGCTATCAATGTGTGAGGAATTATACTAAATTAGTTGTCCTAAAAAAGATATCATTTATACAATAGAACTCATCTACAGTGAGCCCAGTGCCGATGGAGTACGGGGCATGTAACGATTGAGTTGTACGTGATGATTGATTGAAGCACATCAGAATGTGTGCAGCACAGCTTAGCCGTTGAATGCCCATGGACACTCCTGGGCACTCTTCTCCCTGGAGAGGAGCCGCTGTGATGGTGTTGGGAAGTTTTTCCTTATATTACATAAAAAAAGACTGTGACTTCAGAAATGTCTTTTTATAGTGATTTCTCAAAGTCTAATCTAATTTAATAGGTTATTATATAAAATAAAAAAGAATATTCTCTTCAATTTTTTTAATACTTCACAAAGTCTAATATTATTATTATGTAGTTTTTAATTTGCATAAGATGTTTAAAGTCTTCTCAATAATGACAAGAAGTGGGTCACCAATTATTCTTAAGATTTGTCTTATCTATAGTTTCATGCCTATATTGCAATTGACTCAGACGATAAATTACATGCCATTTATGAGACATTGTACTCCTAAACCTAACTCTACCAGACTTCTGCCTCCTCTACTACTACTCCTACTCTATCACCTCCAAATTTTGAGTACATTGATGGGTTTTTCTTTGTTTTACATTTGCACTTTTAATATCATTCTTCTTCTTCTTTGGAGCAGCAGCAGCAGCTGCATGAGCTTAGCCAATGGAACAGATCGGCAAGCCTTGTTGGCCTTCAAGTCCTACATAAACAATGATCCCTTTCATGTTGTGAGCTCCTGGAATGACTCTGTCCCTTATTGCGAGTGGCCAGGCGTTATATGTGGCTGTCGCCGGCATCCAAACAGGGTCAGAGCCTTGCGTTTATCATCCAGTGGGTTGGTGGGTTCCGTGGCTCCAGAAATAGGAAATCTTAGTTTCCTTCGAGAGATTTCGCTCTTCAACAACAGCTTCCATGGTGATATCCCTAGTGAAGTAAGCTTTTTGTTCAGGCTTCGTTATTTATTCCTACACAACAATTCTTTTGAAGGGGAAATCCCACCCAATATATCATGATGCTCCAACCTTATAGAACTCAATTTAAATTATAACAATATTGTGGGGAAAATTCCAGTAGAACTTGGCACATTGTCGAAACTTCAATTCCTTTCAATCCATTACAACAAATTGATAGGACAGATCCCACCTTCCATTGGTAATCTTTCATTTCTTGACACATTTTTTGCTGCAGCCAATGATTTAAGTGGAAGTATTCCAAATTCCCTTGGACAAATGACAAGATTAATGCTTCTCGCGTTTCCTGGAAATAGGTTGTCTAGTACTATCCCTCCCACTATATATAATCTTTCCTCACTCAGTGCTTTTGATGTCGGAGATAATCAACTTCAAGGGAGTCTTCCACCAAACTTAGGCTTCAATCTTCCTAATCTAAAGTGGTTTTCAGTTTCAGGAAACCAGTTTAATGGACCAATTCTAGTTTCTGTGTCTAATTTGTCAATTCTGGAAACGCTATTACTTAGCGCAAACAATTTTACTGGGAAAGTGACTATTGATTTTGGAGGCCTACCAAAACTTGCTCGGCTTACATTGTTCTTCAATCATTTGGGAAGTGGAGAGGCTCGATGACCTGAATTTTGTCAACACATTGACCAACTGTAGCAGTTTGACAATTTTAGGGTTTACTGAAAATCGGTTTGGTGGTGTGCTTCCCAACTCCATAGCAAACTTATCGACCCAACTGGTAATTCTAGACTTGTCATACAATCAAATATCTGGAGACATCCCAGTGGGGATCGAGAACCTTGTAAGCTTACAATACTTTGATCTAGATAGTAACTTACTAGCAGGAAGTATTCCGACTTCAATTGGCAAGCTTCAAATGCTAAATGCACTATATTTATCTGGAAACAGATTTATAGGGCCAATCCCTTCTTCTCTTGGAAACTTGACACTCTTGATTGAGCTCTATTTAGATGATAATCGTTTGCAAGGAAAAATACCTTCAAGTCTTGGAAAATTCAAATATTTGATACTCTTGGGCCTTTCCCATAATAGTTTCAATGGTATCATCCCCAAAGAGATATTCGATCTTTTCACATTAATAGAGGTACACTTGAGTGGAAATTCTTTCTTTGGTACTCTACCTTCGGAAGTGGGTCGACTGACCAATCTTCAATGCCTAGATGTTTCTGAGAACATGTTGTCTGGTGAAATCCCTAGCACCCTTGGTGATTGTACAAGCCCAGAATACCTTTTTATGCAGGGTAACCTATTTCAAGGATCGATACCATTGGCTCTTAGTTCTCTAACAGGTCTTCAAGATCTCGATCTTTCACACAATAACTTCTCTGGTGTCATCCCGAAATATTTGGGTACATTTAAGTTTTTAAGTTTTTACAAAATTTAAATTTATCATTTAATCATTTGGAGGGTGAGGTATCATCAGATGGAATCTTTGCAAATTTGAGTGCATTTACAATCATTGGAAACAATAAACTTTGTGGAGGTCTACCAGAACTTCATTTGCCTGCATGCCAAATTCAAAAGTCAAAAGAACACGCGGGGCCTCGTGTTTTCAAGCTAATAGTCATCGTTTGTGGCTGTGGGGGTTCTCTATATTTGATTTTTATGACATTTTTTTTCATTATATACCGGAGAAAAAAAGAAAGGAAAGAATCCACTTTATTTTTTATAGGGGATCGTCATTTTAAGATCTCTTATGCCCAACTCCTTAAAGCTACCGATGGATTTTCTTCTGCAAATTTGATTGGAATGGGGAGTTTTGGTTCTGTGTATAAAGGAGATCTTAATCATGGGGAAACTATTGTTGCAGTAAAGGTCCTCAACATTAGACAAAGAAGTGCTCACAAGAGTTTCATGGTTGAATGTGAATCCCTAAGAAACATCAGGCATCGTAATCTTGTACGGATTTTAACATCTTGCTCAAGTATAGATCTTGAAGGCAATGATTTTAAGGCTTTAGTATATGAGTTCATGCCTGGTGGGAATTTGGAGAGCTGGTTACATCAACATGTAGATGGTTTACAAGATGATGAAACAAGGCATTTAAACCTTGTTCAAAGAATTAATATTGCCATTGATATGGCAATAGTATTGGATTATCTTCATCACCATTGTCATACACAGATTATTCACTGTGACCTAAAGCCAAGCAATATTCTTCTTGATGGTGATTTGACTGCACATTTGGGTGATTTCGGGATATCAAGAATTCTTTTAAAAGTCACAAGTAGATCTCAAAGTTCCACGAGCTCAATTGGAATAAAGGGGTCTATTGGATACATTGCACCAGGTAAAGTACCTCTTTTATTGATCTAGTATAATTTGTTTCCTCTTCTTTCGAAAGTTGTTATTGAGCTTACCATATTAAGATGAAACTAATATTTTTCTTACTTATTCCACCGCAAAATCTTAAGGCGTAATTACTATCTTCATATAAATTTTGTGACATCTTTAGTCCCTTCCTAAAGAAACATAAGTTTAATATCTCAAACAATTGAAATGCGATAATATAAAAATGCTAAAAAGGAATGTATGTTTAGATGATATTTTGATTCTTTGTATTTCTACACAAAAGTTTTGACTGCATCTTTCTTTATTGTAATCAAATTATACCTTGAATGTCATAGGCTACAAAGTGGGTTTTTTGAAGAACTATGCATTTATATATGTAGGGGTTTGTAGTTTTTCCGATACAAAGATTAATGTATAGTCTTGATATCAAATTAATCACTTGAATTTCATGCTAGCTAATGATCTGTTGGATTTAGATCCTCAACTATAGATGTAAGAGGAGCCTATGTTCCTTGTATGCACACTATAAGGACGAATTTGAAGATCCCTAATCTCTCTTGGGTTCCATGTCATGTTATGTTATTCTTCCAGTTGAGACCAATAAACTTAATTTGCTCCCATTCTTGCTAGTTATTCTTTCATGTCATGTTAGTCTTCCAATTGAGACAAATAGATTTTGCTCCTATTCTCACTAGTTATAAGTGTATTAATCAAAGATGCATGAACTACAGAGTATGGTGCAAGTGCAGATGTTTCAAGGCATGGTGATGTCTACAGCTATGAGATTGTCTTGTTAGAGATGTTCACAGGGAAGCGGCCTACTCATGAAATGTTCAAAGATAACAAAGATAACTTTAATCTTCACTGTTGGGCTGAGATAGCTTTGCATGATGGAGTGATGTCTATCGTCGACCCATCACTTCTCTCCATAGAAGAAGTTGAAGAAGATGCAGCAACAATTGTTACCAACATCACTGAAAGTCGAAGATACATGAAGGATAGAGTGCAAGAGTGCCTTACTTCAGTTATTAGAATTGGAATTGCTTGCTCAACTGAATCACCATTGGATTGAATGGACATAAGTGATGTGGTCAAAGAGCTACATCTGATCAGGGACATTTATCTTGGAGTTGGCACTCACCGTGATAATTGAATTATAATAAGGACTAGGAACAATGGTAAGTCATCATTTCCTTAAAAAATTGTGTTAATGTAATTGTTGATGAAGCTGAAACTTTTTTGTTCCATTTGACTTAATTATGATTTTAATCTTAGTAATTTGGAAACCAACCGCAATTAAATGGGCCATTAATCATTATAGTCATTTTTTTAAGGTTTTTGTGTTGCTAGTATCATATTTCTTGGCTCTTCAACTAAGGCCTACGATAGAAATCAAAATGTTTCATATTGTTTTCAACATGAAAACCTAGATTTCAATTAATTACCAATTGGGAAGAGAAGTTGATTCTTCCATTTTTTTTCTCTCTCTTCTTGTTCTTCTTTTAAAGCTCTAAATGGATAGAAATCCTTTGGAAAACTTGATTAGAGATAACCATTGAATGTCGTTGAGTGAATAAAAGGAATCAAAGGGCATTTTGATGAATGACATCCAAAAGGTAGAATTGACAGAATTACCCATTTGATGCTTTTTCCCTCTGTTTAATGTGGTGTGCGGAGGACCATCCCTAGAATATGTATTCTTGAGCAACTAAGGTCCTCTAAAGGGGTGTTTTCTTTGTTTTAATACTTTGAAAAAAGTATTTATGAACAAAAGACCCGTAAATAGTTTTATTAATCTTTGATGAACATAATGGTCACCTTTCCTACTATGCCCAATCAAGAGGACAATGTATTCAGCTAATAGTTTCAGATATCTTCTCTTCACAAATCTAAATGAGGCCTATTTTGCTAGGCTTGGCGATATGGAAAATGGAAAATGTTTCTTGTCATCTCATGATATGAGAAAGTTATATTTATTTTATTTTGTTTTATTTTATTTTCAATGCTAGGGTTGTCTCCAATGGACATTGAGAAGCTAGACCACTGAAAGTACAAAAACAAGTTGAAGGCAACTAGTACATTAGCTACTGAAAGAAGAATTCCAGTAATGATACTTAGATATTTTTCCTCTCTTGCTCAATATCAATGAGTAATCTAGAATATTACATGAGCGTGTTTTAAGTATGTGCCTTGAGAAAATAAATGGGAGGCTCAGAGCATTATGTTTTGACTACAACAGTACATGTCAAAGGAGTGCCTGGTGTAGACTTGTGAAGGGAGTGTATGTTGTAGATATTGTTTGTTAAGTGTATTTGTATTTAATGTCCTATGAGGGAATTGTTGTAGTAGAAGTTTAATGTATGTAATGTATTCTTGTTTTTTAAATAAAATTAATCAATGCATAAAATGAAATATATCCATTAAGTTTCTTTATGCACCATCATGTTTGTAGGATACTTTTCTCATTTTGAAGAAAGAGAAAAAGAAAAGGAAATACTACAGATATCTTTACTCACAATTGTTTCCATCTCAAATTTATGTAAGTTGCTAAATTGCGATTTCTTCTTTTTGGTTTTTTAAAGTTTTAATGACTATAATGCAGTTCATAGTGCAGTTATATTTCTTTCATTGCAACTTTAATTTCAAGATTATTTAAAGGGTACACAAGTTACAAATAGAGTTGATAACGTAACTTTTCTGCCCTTCATACAATAAATGTGGTTTTATAATAAGAGGACTAATGAAGGCTAATGAAGTGATTTTTCCCACCCTTACTCTTTTCTCATCTCGTCCGCATTCTCCCCTCCGAGTCTACAACTAGGAGGTGTCAATTTCCAGCCCATATCAATTGAATTGACCGAAACTGTAATAAGGCCAAATCCGAATAAAAGATATGGGTGTTGGCCCTCATGGGCCGTCGTGTGATAACGGCTGATCTTCCGTTTCATATACATTTTAATAGCGGAAACTAAAATCATATCGAAATCATGAACCAATGTAAGATCTAAAATCATTAAATATTCATGGAATTGATTTAAAATTACTTTCTAAACTTCTTCATTCATATGTCATTCACAATCATGCTACTGTGTCTGACTCGTCATACTTTCTTTTACATCTCTACAATCATCATTTCAATTACATCAGAAGTAATTTCTCTCAAATTTACATTTACCACAAAATCTCTAAAAGTCTCTAGGTATCTCTATCTCACGATCTCCTACTTAGGGGGTCTTTTAGTCTTACACCCCTCCCCCTAACCCAGCTTGTACACTCTACACAATGTCACTCTATATGTAAATGCTCTGAAAAATAATCAATGAAGGAGGGGTGAGCTCAACTAGCCCAGTGAGAAAGAACAATATCATATTAAACGACTAAATCCAAATGTGTACACTTGATAAATTACGCTATAAAGATGCTTCTTTCATGAATCTATCAATCTGGAATATTATATCTGATCATACATAAGGTATCATGTATGGCATTCAAAACAATGAAAACATCATTTGTCTTTTACTTCTTGAGATCAATCATATTAGTGACTGCCTCATAGGAGTGAGGAGACCATTTCATTATCTGTAATGTCGTTACATATCGCCATCGCATATTGGGAATCCCTAGTGTATCGTTATGTATCGTCGACACAAACTGAAGGCACGTTTCTATTCGTACCATTACATATCATTTTCACATCCCCCCAATCATGCTGCTACGTATTGTCGTCACATGCTGGGAGAGAGACCTCTCTAAGTCTCATCCAGTACCTAAACCCTATTGGAAAGGGTTGACAGTCACAGGGTCTCTACTGTTTATTTCTTGAGTCTATAGTACTCATTTTTTTTTTCCTTACTTCCACTACAAGTCTACACTATCCATCCCAACTCTTTGGTGGGGTGGACATTGATTAACCATCAGTTTCACTTTGCCATGCCATGCAATATTAGAGATATCAAAGTGGACGTTGAGGGCCGGTGCAGAGCTAATAGTCCTAAGGGGCGGAAATCACCCAGAAACATCTTTCTTATTTAGAAATGGGGAGTTCACCCTATGTGGGTTGAGAGGAGTAATGCCATGTTGAGCTGATTCGCCAGGGGGGGTGGCCTTAGCTGCTCATTTGTTTGTTTTAGTGGTTTGTGATTTTAGTCGTGTTTTTGCTCCTTAAGGTTGGAACCTCTATGGCTTCGGATCTGCCCATGAGTGATAGGACGTTGCCTTAGCTTGTATCTATTTTTCTTCTCTTTTGAAATAAATTTAATTATATATAAAAAAATTGAATTATCTATAAATAAATAAAAAATACAAAAAAGTTGGACAGAATACACACATACATAAAAAGAAGTCAAAGAAACCAAATGAATCGATCGCTGGAATGTGTCATTGGAGTAAAATATACAGTTATAGGAGGGAACAATCAAAACTTGCCAAAAAGGAGGAAAGGGTAGAAACAAAAAAAGCTAAAGAGGGGCAAAAAGAGGGGAACCGTCGTCTGATCCTAAATCAAGCCCGCCAAGAAATGAATCTGTTTGTCTAGACCTGCCCAGAAAAACATTTTCCACAACTTCTTTTGAAACCAAATTTGATTTTGTAATACAAAATATTTAATTATAAACTCTTATGTTAGATAAAATTTCCTCTGCAGCAATTACTTGGTTAGAAGAGGGCTTATGGTTATTTAATCCAGTAGTATTTATGTAATTTTCTGACGTTTTGAAATCCCGCTTAAGCCATTATCTATACATCTCTGGACACTGGAGCTAAAACTTTCTCTTATTAGATGAGCCCACCAGTGTTTAACCACATTTCAAGTTGCTATAGAAGACAAATTGATCACACTCCAACTTAAAGATACAGAAAAGTCAACAATTACAATCCCACCTCAAAAAAGAAAAAAAGAAATTCATTTGCAAAACAGAAATAACGAGATATACTAAAACCTTCAAGCTATCACACAATTCAGTACACGTCAAAACTCACTCACTTTCCCCATATTGGAAAACTTAACAGAAAAACAGACTAAATCAAATAAGACCCCAATAATCTTCAAACAAAAAAAAAATGTTTCTGAACGACTTTCCCAACATTAAATACTGACACTTTCTGTGTTAATGATTCCGAATAAGGGGTATACGTTTCCAATTTAATTTTTTATGCTTGCTAACCCTGCTTTTTAAATCATTTCCCCAAGTTTTATGGTCATAATCCCAGTAATTTACTACTCTGATAGCCAACTACAGAATACAAACTAACAAGTCAATAAGGAAACTGAAAATTAACATCAGTCATTCGACCATTCTAGCAGATGGAGAATCCACTATGATTTTGTGTGCAAACAGATATCTTATAAATGGTATTGCACCTGTTTTACACTAGATTCTTTCAGATCATAAACTTTTCTCATATACAATAGATTATGTACAAATGATTTTAAATATATATATATATATACACAAATCAGAACACTAAATTTTCAATCACAATGCACCAATATTGCATTACATCCTGTCTCTGTGGTCTGAAGAGCTATTCTGATGTAGAATGCAGAGGATTTCCACTTGATATGATGCTATTGTCCCTTCCCAGTAGCAAGCAGCTTCTTAAGCTGGAGAACCTCGAGGCCATATGAAGCTAACTGCTCTTTCAGCTTTGCAGATGCTTCCTCAAATCTCTTGTTCATAAAACCCATCTCATCTACTGCCTCCTTGTGCCGACCGCGAAATGCATCTAATTTCGCCTGTGTTGCCCGGAGCCTCATCCTAAGTTTAGCATTTTCCTTACTGTTGTTCAATCTCTCCTGTAAAGTAATTATAGAAGAATTGCATGAACAAGGATATTTGAATTTATTCTGACGTACAAAAAAAAATTATAAGTCAAATTAGTCAATTGAACTATACCAAGCTTGTGAACCTCCAAGTAAACATAAATTACTTTCACTCAAACTGATAAATACTTGATTTTATAATTCAGAGGAATGGTTTCTAGTACAGCCCACTAAGGAAGGCCTTCTTGTTCCCCCTCATATCTGTCATGTGGAAGTTAATTATGAGCCCAAAATCTGTGCACAGGTAGGTCCATGATTCCCTGCTCACACGTAAAGTTTAATCCTTAAAGAATTTGGCAACCTGGTGAAATGAAGCCTTGAAAATACATAAAAAATTTTAATGTAAGAAAAAAAGTTCAAAAAGACAGATACGAGGAAAATCCAACACATGATTTAAGGAAGGGGGTTTTATATAAATACGATGAATGGCCAATAAGACGCACCCACT